>NC_091314.1:6739889-6872389 GCF_038502225.1 Cherax quadricarinatus | reverse complement strand
ACACTCACGCAGTGAATGACACGTGTGCACACATACGCATTGAAAGTTACATGTGCACACTCACGCAGTGAATGGCGTGTGCACACCCACGCAATGAGTGTTGCAGTAACAGAACTTTAAGGTCCCCAAAGTCACCTCATCCTACGCACACTCCAGCGGCGGTGTCCAGATATCACGTCCACCACCAGCAGCGTCGCCACTAGCGAGGGGAGTGGTGATGGCCGCAGTGTCACCACCCGTGGTGGCAGTGGCTGCAACATCACCAGTAGCAGTGATGGCAGTGGCTACAGTGTCGCCAGCAGTGGTGTTATGGCTGTACTAGAGCAGAACCACCAATGGTGGTAGTGGTTGCAACAGTATCGCCAACGAGGTCCCTGGCGACCTGAAAAAATTGCCTGGGTGTCACCATACGCTACACCACAGACCTCATCACAAGAATATTAAACTCTAAATCTCACTAAACGAGTAAAAAAAAAATTCTTTGTCAGACACCTTTAAAAAACTATAATTTTGTTTCAGGAATTGTTTGCTACGTTATAAAGACGCACCTTGCAGTAATCAAGACGTACCTTGCAGTAATCAAGACGTACCTTGCAGTAATAAAGACGCACCTTGCAGTAATAAAGACGTGTCTTGCAGTAATAAAGACGCACCTTGTAGTAATAAAGACGCACCTTGTAGTAATCAAGACGTACCTTGCAGTAATCAAGATGTACCTTGCAGTAATAAAGACGCACCTTGTAGTGATCAAGACGTACCTTGCAGTAATAAAGACGTACCTTGCAGTAATAAAGACGTACCTTGCAGTAATAAAGACGTACCTTGCAGTAATAAAGACGTACCTTGCAGTAATAAAGACGTGCCTTGCAGTAATAAAGACGCACCTTGCAGTAATAAAGACGTACCTTGCAGTAATAAAGACGCACCTTGCAGTAATCAAGACGTACCTTGCAGTAATAAAGACGTACCTTGCAGTAATAAAGACGTACCTTGCAGTAATAAAGACGTACCTTGCAGTAATCAAGACGTACCTTGCAGTAATAAAAAGTACCTTGCAGTAATAAAGACGTACCTTGCAATAATAAAGACGCACCTTGTAGTAATCAAGACGTACCTTGCAGTAATAAAGACGCACCTTGCAGTAATAAAGACGTACCTTGCAGTAATAAAGACGCACCTTGTAGTAATCAAGACGTACCTTGCAGTAATCAAGACGTACCTTGCAGTAATAAAGACGCACCTTGTAGTAATCAAGACGTACCTTGCAGTAATCAAGACGTACCTTGTAGTAATCAAGACGTACCTTGCAGTAATAAAGACGTACCTTGCAGTAATAAAGACGCACCTTGCAGTAATAAAGACGTACCTTGCAGTAATAAAGACGTACCTTGCAGTAATAAAGACGTACCTTGCAGTAATAAAGACGCACCTTGTAGTAATCAAGACGTACCTTGCAGTAATAAAGACGTACCTTGCAGTAATCAAGACGTACCTTGCAGTAATCAAGACGTACCTTGCAGTAATAAAGACGCGCCTTGCAGTAATAAAGACGCACCTTGCAGTAATAAAGACGCACCTTGCAGTAATAAAGACGCACCTTGCAGTAATAAAAGAGAATGCTGGTTTTAACTTTGACTTGTCAGAGACAAACGTAGAAGCTTTATGACTCACGAAATCGTAATAACACAAATCACAGAACGGGGGTTGGGATCGAACCCATGACAGGTGAAGTGTAAAACTCACAGGCCAGTGTGCTAACCACTGGACCTTTAATGGGGGTTTGAATCCCGCCTGTTCTCTGATTATGAGAGTTTTAATCGGGAAAGCACCGGCAGCTGAATTATTAGAAGAGTGCAGATGGAAACTACAGGATGTGTCATGTTGCGTCTTGTGAAACACTCAATCATTATGGGTCATTCAGTAGAGCAGGTACTGGAGGCTCGTTCCTCCATCCGTTAATGCGGGATGCTAGCTACCTGTTCTTACCTAACTGTCTAACAGATCCATTGTACCTCACTGTAATGTCCCAAGCAAAATATATTTAGGAGAAAGTGGAAATATAAGCAAACTATAAAATATCACTACTGTACTAAGACAGTCAGTAATTACCCTTGGCAGTTGTTTGTATTAGATTACAATCCTATGAAGCGTCAAGTATGTGGAACAAGACAGAGCCACACACTGGAACACTAGTATGTAATTGTCCAGAAATACAACACTTCTGAGGTAGGCCCAAATGAATCCTACAGAAAATCTTGATGTGTTTAAACTGAGAGCAGCAGTGTGTATGTATATATATATATATATATATATATATATATATATATATATATATATATATATATATATATATATATATATAGAGAGAGAGAGAGAGAGAGAAAGGCGGTATATGTAGCTCTAGGCCTTTCGTGTTGCAATCAACACAGAAGGAACTTGCAGTGTTGCAGAAAAGAGGAGGTGGTCCAAGTAAATACGACCTTTGCAAAGCCGCTTCCTGTGGTTTAATTCCTATGGAAATATAAACACATATGCAGTATAATGTGATCCTTTATTGACAACGTTTCACCCACACAGTGGGCTTTTTCAAGTCACACACAGATCTGTGTGTGACTTGAAAAAGTCGGTATTTGATACCATTTATTTCCATCGGGTTTAATTCCTATATTGGGTACTACGATATTCATGATTGGTGGTATATACAGGCTATGTGCTGCTGAAATAACCATCGTGTAGTCGAGAGGCTTTATACTTGATAAGCCTACACAAGTAATACTAAATCACTTCATTGTTAACGATATCTAAAATTCTGAGCTGTTATTTACATATTACTTCAGATACATATCTTGAATATTACGAGGCTGTAATCTTCGAAATGTTTCGGTGACATTATTGTTAATTATTAGATATCAAGATATCGGAAATCTTGAGGCTGTGTCCACATCCTGTATCATCTGGATTAACTAATTGTGATGAGGTTGTAAACAATGAAATAATTGTAATATCAAACAGATAAAAGTATTTACCTAGTGGTGTATGATAGACCCACTGTGACTCCTGTAGCTATCTAGTGGTGTATGATAGACCCACTGTGACTCCTGTAGCTCTCTAGTGGTGTATGATAGACCCACTGTGACTCCTGTAGCTATCTAGTGGTGTATGATAGACCCACTGTGACTCCTGTAGCTATCTAGTGGTGTGTGATAGTCCCACTGTGACTTCTGTAATTCTTTAGTGGTGTATGATAGTCCCACTGTGACTCCTGAAATTCTCTAGTGGTGTGTGATAGACCCACTGTGACTCTCGTAATTCTCTAGTGGTGTCGCTCACACCACAAACTGGGAATGCACAATAAACAAGCCTCGCAGGAGGTAATTAGAAATTATTTGTATGCAAATTATATTTTCGTAAAATATATTAGAGGGCTTTATGATGAGCGAGGGTACTCGACCCAATCACCATAGCAACTGGTCACCATAGCAACCGGTCACCATAGCAACCTGAATTCTTGGCAGGGCCTCCTGGCGCCTTGTGGACCACTTGCCAGAAATTACTGTAAACGGAGAAAATGGTAAATTTAGATTCCTTTGCTTCGTTATTCAGTGTCTATTCTACAGTGACTCAAGAGGACCCCTGCAAACACAGGTCAGGAGCTGTTATTCTACCTCAGTTCATTTGAAAGCCCAGCGCTAACTATGGTGTACTATACCCTCTAGGATCTAACCCACAACAGTCAACAATTTTTTTTTAATGTACCGGCCGTCTCCCACCGAGGCAGGGTGATATTGGAATAACAACGAAAGTTTTTTCTTTCCACATTTAGTAATTTATACGGGAAAAGGAGTTCCTAGCCATTTGCTCGCGGTATTTTAGCAGCATCTTACGACACGCATCGCTTACGGAGGAAGGATTATTTTCCACTTTCTTATGGAGGGGTTAACAAACTTCTGAGTATTTATTTACTGCTGGGTGAAGAGGGAGAGCAAATGTTAAGAACTGAGGCTGAGTTCTTTCGCTTGTCAGCAGAACGATGCAACTATCCGGCCAGCCACCGGTCTTTCTGTAAATGCAATAAACGAACTCTCCTTTTTCATCTTAATTAGAACGTTTGCCGTGTACTTTCTGTAACCTTCCGCTGGTTGTAGTGTTGACTGTGATGACTTCTTGGTGTTGTTGGTGACGGGGATAAAACGCCTTATTTCTTATGGCAAAAACGGTGTCGCTAACAGCGACGCTGTTTTTGTCTGCACCGCCTCTGTTGTGTGCCACACGACACACTAAAAATAATGAATTTCTTAACAACCCCCTTCCTCATTGTTCGTCTCTCTCTTTCTTTCTCTCTTCTCCACTTCTTTCCCCCGCCCATTTTGCTCTCCGATTTTCCTCAATCCCTTCCCCATTTCTCATTACCTCTTTCTTATTCCCTCTTAATATTTTCTCCCCGCCTTTCCCCCCCCCCTCCTCTCCTCTTTCCCCACCCTCCCCATTTCTCATTACCTCTTTCTTATTTCCTCTTAATCTTTTCTCCCCGCCTTCCCCCCCACCTCTCCTCTTTCCCCACCCTCTCCCCTTCCCCCCACCCTCTTCCTTTTCTCCATTCCTCTCTCCTTTTTTCCCTCCGTCAAGTGTATGAAAGCACTCTGGAATGAGAGGAACTGGAGCATCCTTGTCACTGGCTGGATATTAAGAGACGTGATGGTGTCGGATGCAACCTTGCCAGGCACGGTGGCACGCTCTCGAGTATTGTGTTGCTGTACAGTACTGTTAGGTCTCAGTCCTGGTTGTGGGAGTTGAACCTCCCGGGACACCAGTCACAAATGCCACTAACAGTCCCTGTCCAAGTTGGAGAACTTTCACAACTACCTGTGCCAGTTGTTACCAGCGAGCCAGTAAGTGTGGTCAAGAAACTTGACTGGTTGTTTAAATAAGTAATGCCTGGTTGTGATGCCTGACTTACGAGGATTATGCAAGAGTAAAGGTGCCAGCTAAGTGCCTCGTGCAACTTTTTTTAACGCCTCTCGTATTAGTTTTGTGCATCACAGGAGGTTTTGTGGGCGAGGGACTTGGACTTCCAGGAAGCGTGCGTGAGCATGTTAGATAGGAGTGAATGGAGACAAATAGTTTTGGGGACCCGACGGGCTGTTGGAGTGTGATGCTAGAAAATTTACTATCACTTACCATACTTGTCCTTTGGTATCTTTCAGCCTCATTTCATACTCTTATCATACCATCTACATTAAGTTTGACCTTCAGTCACTCTTATTTTGTTATAGTGTTATGATCCTGCAGTGGGTTGTGTACCTCTTTCTTCCATGGCGCCGTACACTTAAGGGGCACGTACGTACCCCCGTCTTCTAATAACATGTTCTTTTTCCACATTAATCTACCTTTGCCATAATTAATATCGCATTTGCTTTGTTTCGTAAGGTGAAATCTAGGATCTTTCCTTAATTCCTGCTTCCTATCTGTAGTTAAGGTTATGTTCGCAGTTTTCAGAGCTTCTGGGATCTTGAATTTAACTCTTGAAGGTCCATTGACTGCTAGTGGTATCTTGCTGCTTTTTTAAAATTGATATAACATTAGTGGAATGTGGCCCCGGGATAGAATGTTTGGGGATGTTCTAACTTATTTTCTATTGTGAATACACTGACCGAACTGTTGAATACAAGGCTTGATCTGAGATCGGAGCACGGGGGGGGGGGGAATCCCTGGAGGCCTCATTTGGATTACGCTGCTCAGTTTTGGTCCCCATACTACAGGATGGATATAGACTCGTTAGAGAACATACAGAGAAGAATGACTAAAATGATTTACTGTGTAAGGAACCTCCCGTATGAAGATAGACTTAAAGCCTTAAATCTCCACTCTCTGGAGAGGCGTAAAACGAGGGGAGATATCATTGAAGTGTATAAGTGGATGACGGGCATAAACAAGGGAGATATTAATAAAGTACTCACCCACCCACCCACCCTACACCACCACCCACCCTACACCCACCACCCACCCTACACCCACCCTACACCACCACCCACATACTGCAAACTTGGTTCGTATAAATACATCTTGCATATTACTGGCACCAGCAAGAGAAAGGTAAAGTGGAAATCAGTTTTCTTCCGTGGCATACAGTGTAGTAGGATACAGACAGGATGTCAGCACAGCATATCTGTGGGACATGTAAAAAAATCCTTGGAAGGAAATCCAGAATCACATGCAACCTATGCTCTTCCAAACACCATATATCTTGTACTAGACTAAATACAGCCTCAAAAAATGACCTCGAACTAGCAAGATGCTTCTGGTTGTGCAATAAAGATGTAGAACTTTGGGCAGGTATCAGAAAGGTACTAAGGAGAGTAATAAATGATAAAAATAATCAAGAAAACAAGGATGACCTCTTGGATAGTCTACCAAAAATATATAAAATGTGGGAGCAAGAGATAGTGTATCAAAAAATGCAGAATGTCCATACCACAACAGATGACTCGAAACTATCTAGTCACCCACATGGTGCTAAGCCAGACCCATCCCCCAGTCATAGCACTAATACCCACAGTGCTGGTGCTGGCCCAGGCTCCCCCAGGCATAGCACCAATACCCACAGTGCTGGTGCTGGCCCAGGCTCCCCCAGTCATAGCACTAATACCCACAGTGCTGGTGCTGGCCCAGGCCCAGCCGCTGACCCAGACCCAGACCCAGACCCAGCCCCACCCCCCAGCCCCAGTGCTGACCCAGACCCAGCCCCCAGCCTTACTGCCAGCCCAGACTCTCCTAGGGACACTACCCAAACCACCACAAAAACAGTAAATATACAACCATCATTGCACAAGACCGTGGCCCACAGTACAGATGTTGGAGAGGAGTCTCCTCCTTCTTCCTCTACTGGGGAAAGTAGATGGAATCCAGGACGGGGTGGCCCTGGCTTGGATACTGAGGATTATAGTGCAGTCCCAGAACCTGCAGAAATTGACAACACACCTCCCAACAATTCTCAACCAAAGGTGAATTTGTGCAAATATTATGCTTGGGGCATCTGTAAGCATGGAATAACAGGGGAAAAAAATGGGACATGCAACTTTGACCATCCCAAAAAATGTAGCGACCTCCTGTCTAAAGGAGTGTGTCGTTCTTCTTCCTGTACTTTCTTTCACCCAAAAATGTGACACTCCTCGGTCCTCCAGAAGCAGTGTTACAACATCGAGTGCCCTGCATACCATCTAAAAGGGACCAGGAGGCACAGACCCCACAAGACAAACAATAGTAGCTACGACAACCCAACTCCAGGTGATTTTTTAGTGGCAGGAAATGAAAAAAAAAATGGAAGGAAATAACAAAAATAGTCCACCACCTTGGAGCCTTGTTGGACTGGAGGCACAGCCAGTGGCCACCCATGGCCCTCCAGAATTACAACTACTGATGCCAATAACAAAATCCCCCCAACAAACACAGAATACAACATTGTTCATATTTGCTAATATACAGGGCCTTAAGCCATCCACCAACAACAAAATACCTTTTATCAGTGGACTTCTAGTGGAGTCTAATGCAATGTTTGCAGCCTTCACAGAGACTCACACAAAAGATCACTTTGACAGTGAAATATGGATAAGTGGTTACAACCTTTTTAGATGCGACAGAAAAAACAGGCAACAAGGGGGGGTTGGCCTGTATGTCAAAGAGTCCCTTATCTGCACGGAGTTGCTGAACACCACAAATGAGGTAGTTGAAGTTCTATCAATAAAGATCGAGAACCAAAACCTAGTCATTGTGGTTGTATACAAGCCACCAGATGCAACCTCACAACAGTTCAAGGAACAGCTACTGAAAATCGATTACTGTTTGGAAAACCTTCCAGCTCCATCCCCAAACATCTTACTGCTTGGTGATTTCAACCTAAGGCATACAAAATGGAAGAATGTAGCAAATAATGTTATAGCTGAAACAATCCCCGGAGGTAGCGCAGATGAAAGGTCACACACACATGAGCTACTAAGTCTCTGCGAAAAACACACCTTAAGCCAGCAGATAGTGGAGCCAACAAGGCTAGAAAACACACTTCACAAATAATGAGGACCTGATAAGAGACATAAGAATATCAAAAACAACTAATTCCGATCACAATCTAATCGAAGTCCAGACGTACATGCATAGGGGTCCTGAACAGCAGAATGCATGTACCTGTGAAGGTGTCTTCACAAAATACAATTTCAACAACAAGAACATCAATTGGGATCAGGTAAACCATGTCCTAAACGAAACATGTTGGGAAGATGTCTTAAATGACATGGATCCAAACCAGTGCCTTGAAAGGATCAACTTCCTGGTAGCCGAAGCATGTTCTAGGCATATTCCCCTAAGAAAGAAGAAGAGCAGGAGTAAACTGGAGAGAAAAAGACGCTCCCTCTACAGAAGACGACGAAGAGTCTACTTTCTGTATTCGACTGAAGAAGCCTACTGTGTAGGCGAAACGTTTCGGAATAAAGTTGTCTAACTGTTGCATATGTGTCTTACCTAACAACCTGTCGGTATTGTATACCATTTTGATGTTCATCTTGTCAGACACTGCAACACATGGCATCTTGGTACAGAAAACACCTTGGACAAGCTTTTCAAGTGAGAAGTGTTGGATCTGAGAGGGACATGACCTCTCAGTGGCTACATTCTCATTACTACTACTACTACTACTACTACTACTACTACTACTACTCTGCACCTCTCCTTCCGACAGTATTTAAGTCTCCGCACTGTCGCTTGATCTTCAGATAGTTCCTGACTATGGAACTGAACTTCTCCAGGCCGAGGGACTGACAACCTCAAATTCTACGACTACAAGGGTGATGGACTGATTACATCGTCTTCACATCTCTACTGTTCCTGCCTACTTTCTGTATTCGACTGAAGAAGCCTACTGTGTAGGCGAAACGTTTCGGAATAAAGTTGTCTAACTGTTGCATATGTGTCTTACCTAACAACCTGTCGGTACTGTATACCATTTTGATGTACTTCACTCTTCTGGAGTGCACACTCCTCCTCTATTCCCGTCCTTCATTCCTTCTCATATCGCTACTTGTCTTTTTCCTCCTTTCCGTGTCATTTTTCCCCAATTTTAAATCAATGAAAAATAGCAGACATTCCCTCCCGAGTCCCCTACTTCCTTAACCTTCATTGAGAAATTGTGGAGGGGCTTTGAGTGGTCCTTCAGCGAGGACAAGCCATCCAACTTAAACTTGTAGTGTGCTTGTGTGTTACTTGAAAAGTTTTCCTGAGAATTTTCACCAATGTGTCGGTCATTTTCTCCCTCCTTGTTTTACTCTGCCCAAGGTAACATGATAACCCATGTTTATTGTGTTCTGAAGGTGAGGTCCTGAAGACAACAACGTGTGGGAATCACTGCATTAATGTAGTACAGTCAGTGTAGTCTGGTTACCCAGAAACTCTTACTCTCCTTTCCGTCTTTATTAGAGTATTTAATTTGTGATTAAATTACGTTCGTTTACCTTTCTTTATTTTAAATTGCGTACGTTTTACCCTTCTTAACTTTAAATTACGTATGTTTACGTTCATTAACTTTAAATTACGTACGTTTATTACCTTCCGTAACTTTAAATTACGTACATATACCTTTCTTAATCTTAAGTTAACCTAGCAAGCTCAGAATAATTACCGTCTGCAGGTTGTGGTTTAAGTTAGTGGAGGTCAGTGTTGACTGAGCCAGTGATCGCCCTGCTAGCCTTTACAACTAGAATACAAATTGAAGATAGACATTGAGACGTTTCACTCTTCTGAATCACTATCAGGTCCTTCGAGGACGGACCAAAACGTCGTCTAAATATTTATAGTGTCCCATAGCTCGAGTGCTAGTGCACTCAGCTCACACACTGAGGTCCGGGGGTCGATCCCCCGTACGGGTCTAAACATTAGGACGTTTTTCCACAAGACACCTGGTGCCCATGTTCACCTAGCAGTAAAATAGGTAGCCGAGTGTTAGTCGACTGGCGTGGGTGGCAAACTTGGGATAAAATTGACCTAATTTGCCCGAAATGCTCTGCATAACAAGGGGCTTTCTGTATAGTAGTATGTCATTGATGTTAACTAAGCCTTGTATCACCTTGTACATGTAATTGTAGAAATAAAGATTATTATTATCATTGTTATTATTTGTGCGTTTTGAATGGTTGCAGCCGTTGTAACGTTTTCCACTAAGTGTTCTTGTTTAGCTTATTCAGCTGCCAGTGTCTGACATTGCTGTCGTTTCACTTACCTGTACCTGGAGGGCGTGTTCTGCCTGCAGGTTGTTCCGGGGGCCAACGCTCCCGCGGCCTAGTCCTTGATCAGGTTGAATGGGGCGTCGTTACAGTACACAAGCGAAGCGCACACTTGATTTATCAAGTTGTAATTTGATAATGGTTCAGTACGGAGCGAAACGTCACCTGAAGTTCCCCCCTCCGAAGTGAAACTTGTTTGTAAATATGTTCACCCACGGAACTGAGACTATTCTTCAGCATCTTCAAATATAGTGGACCCCCGCTTAACGATCACCTCCCAATGCGACCAATTATGTAAGTGTATTTATGTAAGTGTGTTTGTACGTGTATGTTTGGGGGTCCGAAATGGACTAATCTACTTCACAATATTCCTTATGGGAACAAATTCGGTCAGTACTGGCACCTGAACATACTTCTGGAATGAAAAAATATCGTTAACCGGGGGTCCACTGTATATGATTAATTAGTATTTTGAGGCTTCGTGGTGTATCTTGAGGCTTCTTGGTGTATTTTAAGTATTTTTGGTGTATTTTAAGGCTTCGTAATGTATATTTTGAGGCTTCATAATGTATATTTTGAGACTTCACGATGTATTTTGAGACGATGTATTTTGATACTTCATAATGTATATTCTGAGGCTTCATAATGTATTAATTTGATTTAGCTACATTGTTATCAATATTTGGTGATACAGTTAACATTTATTGGGTAATATTAGGATGGGACGAATGACTTGTGATGTATTGTGAATGAGACTTGTGACATCACGAGTGCAGGGAGTTGCGTCACGCTGTGTGAGGAACTAAACGCGTGACGTCATCGCGGACTAGTGTGGGCGGAGCTAAACACGTGACGTCACTAGGTAGTGTGGGCGACCTTCGGTATTATTAAAGTCGTACTACCAACACATTTCTTTACCGACGCAATGTAAGGTAGTAACGTTGAATTACAAAACTGGCGGACACTTCCAAACGCACGATGCTAACGGAAGTTGACGCAAGATACGCAGACACTGCGTCATAGAGAACCAAAACAGTGCTCTACTGTTTGCATATTACTCAATTGCTTGCCAGTCCTCGTGTGCCGGTGAACCCCCCTAAGGGGTTTAGCACTTCCCCTGTGTATAAAAAAAGGAGGTAATAAATAGGTTCAGTCCAAGAAATGGGCAGATCGCTCAGATTCCTTGTACCACAACCCCTCCCCCCCTCTCATGTCGTACCCTGCAGGGTGCTAGAATGGAACAACTCTGGAGACGTGTCAGAGGTAAGACACTGGTGTGTCGTTTATTCGTTGATGCGTAACGTTGAACACTTAAGTCACTCGTTGAACATTAATATTTTTTTTTTCCAGGAACTACCTCAACTTTGTGATAGAGGAGTTGAAGGAGCCAGTCAAGTGAGTACCCTCAGTGTGTTCTCTCAAGCTTTACACTTAGTCTCCCTTTCGTTAATGTTTGTAGCTATTCTCCCTCTTATTGTAGTTATTCTTCCTTTCATTAATGTTTGTGGGTTATTCTGTAATCAATGAAGTTTTGGGTTATCCCTGTTATCAGTGTTTGGAGGGTCTTTTATCAGTGTTTGGAGGGTCTGTTATCAGTTTGGAGGGTCTTTTATCAGTGTTTGGAGGGTCTGTTATCAGTTTGGAGGGTCTTTTATCAGTGTTTGGAGGGTCTGTTATCAGTGTTTGGAGGGTCTGTTATCAGTGTTTGGAGGGTCTGTTATCAGTGTTTGGAGGGTCTGTTATCAGTGTTTGGAGGGTCTGTTATCAGTGTTTGGAGGGTCTGTTATCAGTGTTTGGAGGGTCTGTTATCAGTGTTTGGAGGGTCTGTTATCAGTGTTTGGAGGGTCTGTTATCAGTGTTTGGAGGGTCTGTTATCAGTGTTTGGAGGGTCTGTTATCAGTGTTTGGAGGGTCTGTTATCAGTGTTTGGAGGGTCATCAGTGTTTGGAGGGTTGTTATCAGTGTTTGGAGGGTCTGTTATCAGTGTTTGGAGGGTCTGTTATCAGTGTTTGGAGGATCTGTTATCAGTGTTTGGAGGGTCTGTTATCAGTGTTTGGAGGGTCTGTTATCAGTGTTTGGAGGATCTGTTATCAGTGTTTGGAGGGTCTGTTATCAGTGTTTGGAGGGTCTGTTATCAGTGTTTGGAGGGTCTGTTATCAATGTTTGGAGGGTCTGTTATCAGTGCTTGACAATGTTCTCTGTGTTTACTGTAAACACGAGTTGCCACACTTTTCATGTGTAATATACAACTTTTGTTCAATTTTCTGTTTTAGAAACTTCAATATACACTTTATTTAATGTTTCTTCTGTGATTCAATATCAGTCTTTGACGATGGCGCAGTAAAATTCAGAAAGTAAGACTTGTGTAAAGGACGTTCTAGTTCTCTCTCTCTCTCTCTCTCTCTCTCTCTCTCTCTCTCTCTCTCTCTCTCTCCACGAAAGGCGTTCATAGGGCTACTGAGTTTATTTTGCCTACAGTAATAATAGTCAAAGCAGCAGCAGCAGCAGCAGTGAGAGTACCTTCACCTCTTTGTTTTCACATTGAAATTAAATAATATACTTAATGTAATAGTAGTAATGATAAAGGAATTTGTGGTTGGTAGATAGTATGGTAATAGTAATACTGTGGTAGTAATGGTAAGAGGTCCCATGGTATCTGTAAGCCCAAGTAATAATTTGTAAATGTGTAATGTTAATTTGTGTTTGGCAGGAACCTTCCCAAGGCTATCTACATCTCCATCTCCCTGGTGACTGCTGTCTACGTGCTGACCAACGTGGCCTTCTACACTACCCTCTCCCCTGCTGAGGTGCTGGGCTCAGAGGCCGTGGCTGTGGTGAGTATTGTACTACCTCACCCCCCCCCCCCCGTCGATCTACCTGACGTCTCCTCTCTCTCTCTCCTCGTTTCATCATCGCCTCTTCCTCCCCCCGTTTCATTCCTTCATGCTCTCATCTCCCTGGTTCTTTTCTTGATACCTTCCCTCTCTCTAGTCTTTATTGATACCCTCCCTCTCTCTAGTCTTTCTTAATACCCTCCCTCTCTCTAGTCTTTCTTAATACCCTCCCTCTCTCTAGTCTTTCTTAATACCCTCCCTCTCTCTAGTCTTTCTCCTCTCCTTTTCCCTTCAGTTCATTCCTGAATGCCCTTATCCGCATCCTTCCAAGTCCCTAGCTGCTCTTTTCATCCCTCCATTGATATGCTCCTCTCTTACCCTTGATAACCTTGATATAATCCCTTCATCTCTTCCTTTGAGGTCTCCCAGTCTTCCATTTTTTTGACATACCTCCCCTTCCCTCCACTCTTTTGTCCTGAGATACCTCCTTCCTTCCTTTCTCCCATTGCCCTTTTCCTTCACATCTTGACGTCTTCATGCCTTGATGTCCACCCTCCTCTCCACCCCATTCTTCTACAGATCTCTCTACCTTCTGGAATTTATTGATATCACGCCTTACTCCTCCCTCTTCAACACATAAACAGTCCACAGTAGGATTCAATCCTGCAAATTCGGCATCAGAGTTCACAGTACTTTATCCAGACAGCTAGACTGGAGACTGGCTGTGTGGATCAACTGGAGTCTGGCTGTGTGGATCAACTGGAGTCTGGCTGTGTGGATCAACTGGAGTCTGGCTGTGTGGATCAACTGGAGTCTGGCTGTGTGGATCAACTGGAGTCTGGCTGTGTGGATCAACTGGAGTCTGGCTGTGTGGATCAACTGGAGTCTGGCTGTGTGGATCAACTGGAGTCTGGCTGTGTGGATCAACTGGAGTCTGGCTGTGTGGATCAACTGGAGTCTGGCTGTGTGGATCAACTGGAGACTGGCTGTGTGGATCAACTGGAGTCTGGCTGTGTGGATCAACTGGAGTCTGGCTGTGTGGATCAACTGGAGTCTGGCTGTGTGGATCAACTGGAGTCTGGCTGTGTGGATCAACTGGAGTCTGGCTGTGTGGATCAACTGGAGTCTGGCTGTGTGGATCAACTGGAGTCTGGCTGTGTGGATCAACTGGAGTCTGGCTGTGTGGATCAACTGGAGACTGGCTGTGTGGATCAACTGGAGTCTGGCTGTGTGGATCAACTGGAGACTGGCTGTGTGGATCAACTGGAGTCTGGCTGTGTGGATCAACTGGAGACTGGCTGTGTGGATCAACTGGAGTCTGGCTGTGTGGATCAACTGGAGTCTGGCTGTGTGGATCAACTGGAGTCTGGCTGTGTGGATCAACTGGAGTCTGGCTGTGTGGATGAACTGGAGTCTGGCTGTGTGGATGAACTGGAGTCTGGCTGTGTGGATGAACTGGAGTCTGGCTGTGTGGATGAACTGGAGTCTGGCTGTGTGGATGAACTGGAGTCTGGCTGTGTGGATGAACTGGAGTCTGGCTGTGTGGATGAACTGGAGTCTGGCTGTGTGGATGAACTGGAGTCTGGCTGTGTGGATGAACTGGAGTCTGGCTGTGTGGATGAACTGGAGTCTGGCTGTGTGGATGAACTGGAGTCTGGCTGTGTGGATCAACTGGAGTCTGGCTGTGTGGATCAACTGGAGTCTGGCTGTGTGGATCAACTGGAGTCTGGCTGTGTGGATCAACTGGAGTCTGGCTGTGTGGATCAACTGGAGTCTGGCTGTGTGGATCAACTGGAGTCTGGCTGTGTGGATCAACTGGAGTCTGGCTGTGTGGATCAACTGGAGTCTGGCTGTGTGGATCAACTGGAGTCTGGCTGTGTGGATCAACTGGAGTCTGGCTGTGTGGATCAACTGGAGTCTGGCTGTGTGGATCAACTGGAGTCTGGCTGTGTGGATCAACTGGAGTCTGGCTGTGTGGATCAACTGGAGACTGGCTGTGTGGATGAACTGGAGTCTGGCTGTGTGGATCAACTGGAGACTGGCTGTGTGGATCAACTGGAGTCTGGCTGTGTGGATCAACTGGAGTCTGGCTGTGTGGATCAACTGGAGTCTGGCTGTGTGGATCAACTGGAGTCTGGCTGTGTGGATCAACTGGAGTCTGGCTGTGTGGATCAACTGGAGTCTGGCTGTGTGGATCAACTGGAGTCTGGCTGTGTGGATCAACTGGAGACTGGCTGTGTGGATCAACTGGAGTCTGGCTGTGTGGATCAACTGGAGACTGGCTGTGTGGATCAACTGGAGTCTGGCTGTGTGGATCAACTGGAGTCTGGCTGTGTGGATCAACTGGAGTCTGGCTGTGTGGATCAACTGGAGTCTGGCTGTGTGGATCAACTGGAGTCTGGCTGTGTGGATCAACTGGAGACTGGCTGTGTGGATCAACTGGAGTCTGGCTGTGTGGATCAACTGGAGTCTGGCTGTGTGGATGAACTGGAGTCTGGCTGTGTGGATGAACTGGAGTCTGGCTGTGTGGATCAACTGGAGTCTGGCTGTGTGGATCAACTGGAGTCTGGCTGTGTGGATCAACTGGAGTCTGGCTGTGTGGATCAACTGGAGTCTGGCTGTGTGGATGAACTGGAGTCTGGCTGTGTGGATCAACTGGAGTCTGGCTGTGTGGATCAACTGGAGTCTGGCTGTGTGGATCAACTGGAGTCTGGCTGTGTGGATCAACTGGAGTCTGGCTGTGTGGATCAACTGGAGTCTGGCTGTGTGGATAAAGAACTATGTACTATGATGACAAGTTAGACATTTTACTAACAGTAAAAACTTTGTACATTATTACAGACTATGCGCTCTACTAATATAATCTCTACATACTATATTATTGAGTGGTTTTTCCACTGTATTTTTTCTGTAGCTTTTAATTATTTTTGTTAATTGTCAAGATTTATATTGAAGATTGAGACACTTATGCAGCATATGGGACTCTTTATTCAGGAAACCTTTCCCCACACAGTGGCTTCATCAGTCCAATACAAAGAGGAAGGCGTAAGGAGAGGAGGAGAATGAGGTAATCAGTCCCTCAACCTGGAGTCGATGTGTTCAGTCCATCAATCGCATTCTACAAGATTGATGGACTGAACACATCGACTCCAGGTTGAGGGACTGATTACCTCATTCTCCTCCTCTCCTTACGCCTTCCTCTTTGTATTGGACTGATGAAGCCACTGTGTGGCGAAACGTTTCCTGAATAAAGATTCCCATATGCTGCATAAGTGTCTCAATCTTCAACTTGTCGGTTTTTCAAACCATTCATCACAAGATTTATATTGTATGTTCGTGCAGCTGTTTTGTTCCCTGTACGATAACCAGAGCTATGCTGCGGTGCCAGGCGTACCTTCTTTAAATACTGTGCTTTAATTAATTGGTACTGTACCATCTGTTGCAGTAGTAGGTGGTACAGGTCCTTGTTTCTAGTGGTACCATCTGTCCTAGTAGCAAGTGGTACAGGTTTTTGTATCAAGTGGTACTGTACTATTGTTGCAGTAGCAGGTGATACAGATACTTGTATCAAGTGGTACTATACCACCTGTCCTAGGACCAGGTGGTACAGGTCCTTGTATCAAGTGGTACTATACCACCTGTCTTAGTACCAGGTGGTACAGGTCCTTGTATCAAGTGGTACTATACCACCTGTCTTAGTACCAGGTGGTACAGGTCTTTGTATCAAGTGGTACTATACCACCTGTCTTAGTACCAGGTGGTACAGGTCCTTGTATCAAGTGGTACTATACCACCTGTCTTAGTACCAGGTGGTACAGGTCCTTGTATCAAGTGGTACTATACCACCTGTCCTAGGACCAGGTGGTACAGGTCCTTGTATCAAGTGGTACTATACCACCTGTCCTAGGACCAGGTGGTACAGGTCCTTGTATCAAGTGGTACTATACCACCTGTCTTAGTACCAGGTGGTACAAGTCCTTGTATCAAGTGGTACTATACCACCTGTCCTAGTAACAGGTGGTACAGGTCCTTGTATCAAGTTGTACTATACCACCTGTCTTAGTACCAGGTGGTACAGGTCCTTGTATCAAGTGGTACTATACGACCTGTCTTAGTACCAGGTGGTACAGGTCCTTGTATCAAGTGGTACTATACCACCTGTCCTAGGACCAGGTGGTACAGGTCCTTGTATCAAGTGGTACTATACCACCTGTCCTAGGACCAGGTGGTACAAGTCCTTGTATCAAGTGGTACTATACCACCTGTCCTAGTAACAGGTGGTACAAGTCCTTGTATCAAGCGGTACTATACCACCTGTAATATTATCAGGTGGTACACATCCTTGTATCAAGTTGTACTGTACCGTTTGTCCTAGTAGCAGGTGGTACAGGTCCTTGTATCACGTGGTACTGTACCACTGTAGCAGTAGCAGGAGGTACAGGTCCTTGTATCACGTGGTACTGTACCACTGTAGCAGTAGCAGGTGGTACAGGTCCTTGTATCACGTGGTACTGTGCCATTGTAGCAGTAGCAGGTGGTACAGGTCCTTGTATCACGTGGTACTGTACCATTGTAGCAGTAGCAGGTGGTACAGGTCAATGTATCACGTGGTACTGTACCATTGTAGCAGTAGCAGGTGGTACAGGTCCTCGTATCACGTGGTACTGTACCACTGTAGCAGGTGGAACAGGTCCTTGTATCACGTGATACTGTACCATTGTAACAGCAGGTGGTACAGGTCCTTGTATCATATGGTACTGTACCATTGTAGCAGTAGCAGGTGGTGCAGGTCCTTGTATCACGTGGTACTGTAGCATTGTAGCAGTAGCAGGTGGTACAGGTCCTTGTATCACGTGGTACTGTACCATTGTAGCAGTAGCAGGTGGTACAGGTCCTTGTATCATGTGATACTGTACCATTGTAACAGTAGCAGGTGGTACAGGTCCTTGTATCATGTGGTACTGTACCATTGCAGCAGTAGCAGGTGGTACAGGTCCTTGTATCACGTGGTACTGTACCATTGTAGCAGTAGCAGGTCGTACAGGGCCTTGTATCACGTGGTACTGTACCATTGTAGCAGTAGCAGGTGGTACAGGTCCTTGTATCACGTGGAACTGTACCATTGTAGCAGTAGCAGGTGGTACAGGTCCTCGTATCACGTGGTACTGTACCACTGTAGTAGGTGGTACAGGTCCTTGTATCGCGTGGTACTGTACCATTGTAGCAGGTGGTATAGGTCCTTGTATCACGTGGTACTGTACCACTGTAGCAGTAGCAGGTGGTACAAGTCCTTGTATCACGTGGTACTGTACCACTGTAGCAGTAGCAGGTGGTACAGGTCCTTGTATCACGTGGTACTGTATCACTGTAGCAGTATCAGGTAGTACAGGTCCTTGTATCACGTGGTACTGTACCATTGTAGCAGGTGGTACAGGTCCTTGTATCACGTGGTACTGTACCACTGTAACAGTAGCAGGTGGAACAGGTCCTTGTATCACGTGGTACTGTACTACTGTAGCAGTAGCAGGTAGTACAGGTCCTTGTATCACGTGGTACTGTACCATTGTAGCAGTAGCAGGTGGTACAGGTCCTTGTATCATGTGGTACTGTACCACTGTAGCAGTAGCAGGTGGTACAGGTCCTTGTATCACGTGGTACTGTGCCATTGTAGCAGTAGCAGGTGGTACAGGTCCTTGTATCACGTGGTACTGTACCATTGTAGCAGTAGCAGGTGGTACAGGTCCCTGTATCACGTGGTACTGTACCATTGTAGCAGTAGCAGGTGGTACAGGTCCTCGTATCACGTGGTACTGTACCATTGTAACAGTAGCAGGTGGTACAGGTCCTTGTATCACGTGGTACTGTACCATTGTAGCAGTAGCAGGTGGTACAGGTCCTCGTATCACGTGGTACTGTACCATTGTAGCAGTAGCAGGTGGTACAGGTCCTTGTATCACGTGGTACTGTACCATTGTAACAGTAGCAGGTGGTACAGGTCCTTGTATCATGTGGTACTGTACCATTGTAACAGCAGGTGGTACAGGTCCTTGTATCATGTGGTACTGTACCATTGTAACAGCAGGTGGTACAGGTCCTTGTATCATGTACTGTACCATTGTAACAGCAGGTGGTACAGGTCCTTGTATCATGTGGTACTGTACCATTGTAGCAGTAGCAGGTGGTACAGGTCCTTGTATCACGTGGTACTGTACCATTGTAACAGTAGGTGGTACAGGTCCTTGTATCATGTACTGTACCATTGTAACAGCAGGTGGTACAGGTCCTTGTATCATGTGGTACTGTACCATTGTAGCAGTAGCAGGTGGTACAGGTCCTTGTATCATGTGGTACTGTACCATTGTAACAGCAGGTGGTACAGGTCCTTGTATCATGTGGTACTGTACCATTGTAGCAGTAGCAGGTGGTACAGGTCCTTGTATCACGTGGTACTGTACCATTGTTGCAGCAGGTGGTACAGGTCCTTGTATCGTGTGGTACTGTACCATTGTTACAGCAGGTGGTACAGGTCCTTGTATCATGTGGTATTGTACCATTGTAACAGCAGGTTGTACAGGTCCTTGTATCATGTGGTACTGTACCACTGTAACAGTAGGTACAGGTCCTTGTATCACGTGGTACTGTACCGTTGTAGCAGTAGCAGGTGGTACAGGTCCTTGTATCACGTGGTACTGTACCGTTGTAGCAGTAGCAGGTGGTACATGTCCTTATATCACGTGGTACTGTACCGTTGTAGCAGTAGCAGGTGGTACAGGTCCTTGTATCATGTGGTACTGTACCATTGTAGCAGTACCAGGTGGTACAGGTCCTTGTATCACGTGGTACTGTACCATTGTAGCAGTAGCAGGTGGTACAGGTCCTTGTATCATGTACTGTACCATTGTAACAGCAGGTGGTACAGGTCCTTGTATCACGTGGTACTGTACCATTGTTACAGCAGGTGGTACAGGTCCTTGTATCATGTGGTACTGTACCATTATAACAGCAGGTGGTACAGGTCCTTGTATCACGTGGTACTGTACCGTTGTAGCAGTAGCAGGCGGTACAGGTCCTTGTATCACGTGGTACTGTACCGTTGTAGCAGTAGCAGGTGGTACAGGTCCTTGTATCACGTGGTACTGTACCGTTGTAGCAGTAGCAGGTGGTACAGGTCCTTGTATCACGTGGTACTGTACCGTTGTAGCAGTAGCAGGTGGTACAGGTCCTTGTATCATGTGGTACTGTACCGTTGTAGCAGTAGCAGGTGGTACAGGTCCTTGTATCACGTGGTACTGTACCGTTGTAGCAGTAGGAGGTGGTACATGTCCTTGTATCACGTGGTACTGTACCATTGTAGCAGTAGCAGGTGGTACATGTCCTTGTATCACGTGGTACTGTACCGTTGTAGCAGTAGCAGGTGGTACAGGTCCTTGTATCACGTGGTACTGTACCGTTGTAGCAGTAGCAGGTGGTACAGGTCCTTGTATCATGTGGTACTGTACCATTGTAACAGCAGGTGGTACAGGTCCTTGTATCATGTGGTACTGTACCATTGTAGCATTAGCAGGTGGTACAGGTCCTTGTATCACGTGGTACTGTACCATTGTTGCAGCAGGTGGTACAGGTCCTTGTATCGTGTGGTACTGTACCATTGTTACAGCAGGTGGTACAGGTCCTTGTATCATGTGGTATTGTACCATTGTAACAGCAGGTTGTACAGGTCCTTGTATCATGTGGTACTGTACCACTGTAACAGTAGGTACAGGTCCTTGTATCACGTGGTACTGTACCGTTGTAGCAGTAGCAGATGGTACAGGTCCTTGTATCACGTGGTACTGTACCGTTGTAGCAGTAGCAGGTGGTACAGGTCCTTGTATCACGTGGTACTGTACCGTTGTAGCAGTAGCAGGTGGTACAGGTCCTTGTATCATGTGGTACTGTACCATTGTAACAGCAGGTGGTACAGGTCCTTGTATCATGTGGTACTGTACCATTGTAGCATTAGCAGGTGGTACAGGTCCTTGTATCACGTGGTACTGTACCATTGTTGCAGCAGGTGGTACAGGTCCTTGTATCGTGTGGTACTGTACCATTGTTACAGCAGGTGGTACAGGTCCTTGTATCATGTGGTATTGTACCATTGTAACAGCAGGTTGTACAGGTCCTTGTATCATGTGGTACTGTACCACTGTAACAGTAGGTACAGGTCCTTGTATCACGTGGTACTGTACCGTTGTAGCAGTAGCAGGTGGTACAGGTCCTTGTATCACGTGGTACTGTACCGTTGTAGCAGTAGCAGGTGGTACAGGTCCTTGTATCACGTGGTACTGTACCGTTGTAGCAGTAGCAGGTGGTACAGGCCCTTGTATCACGTGGTACTGTGCCGTTGTAGCAGTAGCAGGTGGTACAGGTCCTTGTATCACGTGGTACTGTACCATTGTAACAGCAGGTGGTACAGGTCCTTGTATCATGTGGCACTGTACCATTGTAACAGCAGGTGGTACAGTTCCTTGTATCATGTGGCACTGTACCATTGTAACAGCAGGTGGTACAGGTCCTTGTATCGCGTGGTACTGTACCGTTGTAGCAGTAGCAGGTGGTACAGGTCCTTGTATCACGTGGTACTGTACCGTTGTAGCAGTAGCAGGTGGTACAGGTCCTTGTATCACGTGGTACTGTACCGTTGTAGCAGTAGCAGGTGGTACAGGTCCTTGTATCACGTGGGACTGTACCGTTGTAGCAGTAGCAGGTGGTACAGGTCCTTGTATCACGTGGTACTGTACCGTTGTAGCAGTAGCAGGTGGTACAGGTCCTTGTATCACGTGGTACTGTACCGTTGTAGCAGTAGCAGGTGGTACATGTCCTTGTATCATGTGGTACTGTACCGTTGTAGCAGTAGCAGGTGGTACAGGTCCTTGTATCACGTGGTACTGTACCGTTGTAGCAGTAGCAGGTGGTACATGTCCTTGTATCACGTGGTACTGTACCATTGTAGCAGTAGCAGGTGGTACATGTCCTTGTATCACGTGGTACTGTACCGTTGTAGCAGTAGCAGGTGGTACAGGTCCTTGTATCACGTGGTACTGTACCGTTGTAGCAGTAGCAGGTGGTACAGGTCCTTGTATCACGTGGTACTGTACCGTTGTAGCAGTAGCAGGTGGTACAGGTCCTTGTATCACGTGGTACTGTACCGTTGTAGCAGTAGCAGGTGGTACAGGTCCTTGTATCACGTGGTACTGTACCGTTGTAGCAGTAGCAGGTGGTACAGGTCCTTGTATCACGTGGTACTGTACCGTTGTAGCAGTAGCAGGTGGTACAGGTCCTTGTATCACGTGGTACTGTACCGTTGTAGCAGTAGCAGGTGGTACATGTCCTTGTATCACGTGGTACTGTACCGTTGTATCAGTAGCAGGCGGTACAGGTCCTTGTATCACGTGGTACTGTACCGTTGTAGCAGTAGCAGGTGGTACAAGTTCGTGTTAGTGTAATCACACTGGTGTGATCTTACCAGTGGTAACGTGGACCAGCGCTCGTGGTTGACGTGTGCTGCAGGTGTACCACGCAGCTGTGTTGTTTTAACAACTAGTTCTGGTTACCCAGGGATGAGTTTTATTTTTTGTATAGTAAACCCGCTTTGTTTTCATGTGAAGTAACCTGTTTCTTTGGATTTTTTTTTAGAAACCAGTTTTTATTGAAACCGAAGCAGATTTTTTCCTGTTTTTCTTAACCAGAATTAATTTTTTTTTCCTCAAGAAAAATTTAGATTTTTTTTTAATTGACTGATAAGCTGTCTTATAAAGCTCTTCCAAATAGTGCATTTTTTGGGTGATTTTTTTTCTTCAAGACATCTAACGTCTGGCACTGAGCCAGGGTGATCCTGAAGAATCAAAACTTCTCTTTTTATACTTAATAATGTATACAGGAGATGGGGTTACTAGCCCTTTGCTCCCGGCATTTTAGTCGCCTCTTACGACACGCTTGGCTTAAGCAGGAAGGAATTTTTTTTGTGTGTATATTCAATTGAAAAAGTACATCCTTAATTAAAGAGTTCCATGAGCTGTAACTCCACCAGTACCTCGGTTTCTTCGTAATATGTTATATTCAATTTTGAAAGAGCCTTTTCAGTCGGATAAAAAAAAAACCACTACGTAGAAGAGCTTTATAAGAGTTGACTACAAATATTTTTAAGAGACCATTTTTTTTTTACCTCTATTTTTTGTGTGCATGGATAAGTTGAGCAGCAGCAGCAGCAGCAGCAGAATGTGACAAGAGCAGCGGCCGCAGTGCACCACCTAGATAACGCTTCACCGCACCTCTGTGGTGTCATAATACTTTGTTTCTAGGCTATCACGGTGGTGGTTAGCTATTAATTAATAACCCTCCCTCCCCCCCTCTCCCCTTCCCCGTCCCCCCCTCCTGTATTCTTTCTGTTCCTCTCAGACCACTAACTTGCTTCTATACACAAACCAAGAGCAATAGGTTAACTCTGCTACCGTACTAGTCTCATACAGGAAGAATGAGTTACAAAACCGGGGCTGGAACAATTCGCACATATTTCACCTTTTTTCAGAAAAAAAGACTTTAGACGTTTCGGTCCGTCCGGGACCATTATTTAGCCATAGTTGGGTTTCTTATCATTTTCTAGCTCACTTGTGAGTTGATACTGGTCCAGGACAGCAAAGCTTCGTCTACAGTATCATCTTCAAAATGTGAGCTACACGTGAACCTCGTGTGTGTGTGTGTGTGTGTGTGTGTGTGTGTATATATATATATATATATATATATATATATATATATATATATATATATATATATATATATATATATATATATATATATATATATATATATATATATATATATATATATATATATATATATATATATATATATATATATATATATATATATATATATATATATATATATATATATATATATATATATATAATATATATATATATATATATATATATATATATATATATATATATATATATACATACATAAATACAAAATAAATGTACAGTGCACCAATACCGACAGCTTCATGCTGGTGCCAAGCAACTAACGTTTTATGCATATACCAAGAGCTACAGTGTATCTCATCCTGCATACTCGTTTATGCAATACCCCCCCCCCCCCACACACACACACACCACACGCAAACGACACAGTGGAAACGGACTTCCAGAGTGTAAATAACCAGACATAAACATATCAGAGATTATGTAAAGTAAAAGGACACAAGTGCAACTAATGTGACATTTTATTGCGGTAACGTTTCGCTCTCCAGGAGCTTTGTCAAGCTGTTATGGACATACATGGACACAGAGGGTATATATAGGCTGAGAGTGAGGTGTAATACTAGTGGTAGTAGTAGTAGTAATATAAGTTGTAATAGTAGTAGTAATACAATATGGTAGAACAATCAACTTGCACATGAGTAAAAGGTCAAAAAAACTATTACTTGGGTACCGTAAAATCTCTGGTATACACACATACCAGAGATTAGTCCAGAAATTAGAGGAACAGGCAGATTGCCTCGGTGGGCACCTGAAAAATAGCAGCAGAAGGTAACAGTAATGGATGAACCATCAAAATGGGAGGGAGCAATGGGCGGGGTCCCGCAAGGAACAGTGTTAGAACATGAAGAATTGAGACACTTATACAACATATGGGAATCTTTATTGGAGAAACGGTTTTCAAAACCATTCATCACACAGTATTAGAACAGCTGCTGTTCCTAACATACGTGAAGGACCTACCAGAGGGTAACTACTCTTATGTGTTATTCTTATTAAAACTAATAAGAATAAAAACAAAAGAGATCATAAATAAATCCAGCAAAACCTCAACAGGATGCAGATTTGGCCAACAGGTGGCTTAGTTTAATCCAAATCCGAACAAATGAAAGATTACGCTAATTCGAGAGAATCTGTAAATATCAGTAAATAAAACGGTTATGAGAGTAAATATAAGAGGAAACACACATGTAGTACCAGAATTACACATAAACTGCATAACGTCAGGGGCACATACCAGATTAGCAAACCTCAGGATAGCATTCAGGAATATGAAGAATCCTTCAAAGCCTTATACACGACATGTGTTTGGGCAGTCGTAGATTATGCGGCACCAGCACTGAGCTCTTACCTGGCTAAGCACGTACATCTCGGAAGTGTTTAGATGTTTGTAACCAGACAACTACCAGACCTGAGAGGAATGCCTTGTTTATAGAGGCTGGAGGAATTGACCCTGGCGACCTTGGAGAGGACTACTCGGGACAGGATTAAGAGGAAGTGATCAAAGCACATAGTGACAGACTGAACTAAGAGGACTGGGATCACGGGGACACAGGTAAAAGCTAAAGACATAGCTGAGCCATAGGGATGTAATTTTTAAGTCTTAAGATGGTCGATAAGTGGATGATTGAATGAGAAATAGGTGGAAGCAAATTTAATAGTCAGCTTCAATAGTAGATAATAAGGTCCAAGAGGCCAGACATTAGTGATACCGATCAAGGTAATCTAGGAGGCGGGGCCAGGAGCTCTTCCCCAAGCACAACTCTGTATGCGATTCGGTGAATATACACACACAACACAGGTATTGAACAACACTCACACGGACGCTTAATCATCGAATATCGACAATTTTTTTTTGTATTGCCGCAGCGATTTAGTTGATTGAAAACTCATGTATTTTGAATATCAGTTTCCGTTTTATTGAGGCGGTAGATGTATAAATAAAGTAGTGAAGAAGGTGGTGGTCAGTTGTGATGGATGGTCTTGGCTGTGTCCCAGTGAATATGACCAACTGACATCTTAAACATAAAACCACGGAACGGGTGGGGGTCTGAACCCATGACAGGTGAGTTCTATAATTCACGGGCCAGTGCGTTAACCACTGGCCTGTGAATGGGTTTAAACCCCACCCGTTCCGTGGTTTGTTTGCAACTGCGTTATTACGATTTCGTAAATCTTAAATATGGTAAAGTAACATGCAAGAAGCAATAGTTTTATTAACTTCACGGAGAAGCGGTAAATCTGTATGGCAATCAGATTTGATCCAGAGAAGGGAAGCAAGAATTCAGTTTGATCAAGAGCACTACACCGGTATCAAGAGCACTACACCGGTATCAAGAGCACTACACCGGTATCAAAAGCACTACACCGATATCAAGAGCACTTCACCGGTATGAAGCACCTCACCGGTATCAAGAGCACTTCACCGGTATCAAGAGCACTTCCCTGGTATCAAGGCACCTAACTGAAGAAGGGGGAAGGGAGGAGGGGAGAATCGGTACTTACACAAATGTGGTCCATCACTGGGAGTGCAGCTGGAAACGACAAAGTTGTGTGGTACCAGCTACAACGCAGCAGATGTTATAGTTGAGCAGCACGATTGTTGTTACGTATTATGGGGAAGTTGGTGTACCTGCTGCTGTTAATTTATTAGGTTCAAGGTCTCTCAGCTGTAAGAATCATTAAGGCTGCCCTTTAGTCCTTAATGTAAGTGTTAAAACAAACTATCACTGTACAGATATTCACCTCTGTGTATATACACGGATATACTCGCCTATCTTGTCAAGTGGTTGATCATAATATTCTCTCAGTGAATTGCTTTTTTATTTAAGTGATTGGTATGTGGGTCAAAGACGGTGAAGTCTTGTCCAGTTACATAATCAGTAGCCCCTCACCTGCATCAAGGAACACTTCTTGAAGAGCATGCAACCTGAGCCTGTTTGGCAGGTATTCGTTTGGGTCCTGGGGGTGAGGTGGGAGGTGAAGGGTAAGTGCGCAATTGGCCTCTGTGAGGTGTATGATATATTGGTAAGTGACGAGGTGAGCCAGAAGACAAGGGTTGGCATCTCAGGTGTGAGGCAGCATGTTACTGGATGATCTCCAACGTGCACTGGCAACCTGCTTCGTGGTGATAGGCATGTTAATATTATTTTAACCCCGTCGTATGGGTCATTTAGTGCTTGGCAGATTGAAGGTTTACCGAGTATATCTGTTAGATCCTCTCTGATCACTGGGACGCGTATGTCACAACCCTTAAACCTCCACGGTGAGGAAAGGGGACATGTATTTACAAATATATATACAAAATTAGCCGTATTGGCAGGGAAAAGAGGCAGTAATTAGGAACCGGAAAAAAATGTACCGAAAGGACATACAAAATACTAATGTATTCGCAAAAATCGCTAAATCCGTGATATTTCTTCATAATGGTAGAGTATAGGAATGTAGCATGCGCTGTAACCGCTGGAAAATTACGAAAATGTAAACACAAAGAGTTATCACCGAGGGGACCAGGAGTATAGATCTACTCTTATAATTACAAACTGATAACAGTTACGTAATATGTGTGGGGAAAGTTATCTTCAACAGGGAACGAGCCACAGGGGGCGTCATAAGGGGGCTGCGACCCCTCTTCGTTCCCACATCTGGAGAGCAGATGTAGAATAATGGTGTTTTGACGATCGAATTTGTACACACAAACCTCTCATCTTGCACGTGTTCTTTACCAAGTAGATTTAGAAACCGCGAAATGTTTATCAGTGTTTGTACGAGTAAACCCCTATTTCTTAGCCTTAGTCATATTAAGTAGAAATAAGCCCTTACTTAGTTTAAATAATTAGCTAGTAAGACTCATTTAACGTGAAATGCATCAGAATCAGGGAAATTAGTTCCTGGACTCAACCACGTAGTGATGGCTGGCATCCATGCTTTTCGGACAGTATTATTACGCTAGTATTTGGAGGCGTGCACGGCGCC
Source organism: Cherax quadricarinatus (assembly GCF_038502225.1). Taxonomy (NCBI): domain Eukaryota; kingdom Metazoa; phylum Arthropoda; class Malacostraca; order Decapoda; family Parastacidae; genus Cherax; species Cherax quadricarinatus. The sequence continues at coordinate 6,844,514 of NC_091314.1, read as the reverse complement.
ATTGGTGTTTATAATTACATCTATAACCTTAATTTTTAAAGGGTGGATTAGTTAGCCAGCGGAAAGCCTCGGTCAGATGGCCGAAAGCTCCAGCTGCGGGTCATCATATGACTAAGACCCACGTCAGGAAACACTTCTGTTTCTTGCCAATCTGTCTAGTGTGCATAATTTACAAAATTAATCCGAGTGAGCTAGTAAACCTCGGCAGAACATTACCGACGATCATATAACGTAGAAACGTAAATCCGTGTCACTTATTCGTGCTCGAACGATCATTAAGGAGATCTGAAGCCAAGATACAGTGTTGATCGAATGAGGGGAGACCTGATCGAAGTGTATAAGTGGAAGATAGGTATTAATAAAGGGGATATTAACAAGGTCTTGAGGATATCTCTCCAAGAGAGAACCCGCAGTAATGGATTTAAATTAGATAAGTTTAGATTTAGAAAGGACATAGGAAAGTATTGGTTTGGAAATAGGGTAGTTGATGAGTGGAACAGTCTACCTAGTTGGGTTATTGAGGCTAGGACTTTGGGTAGTTTCAAATTTAGGTTGGATAAGTACATGAGTGGGAGGGGTTGGCAATATAAACACAAATGCAGTATAATGTGATCCTTTATTGACTACGTTTCGCCCACACAGTGGGCTTTTTCAAGTCACAAACAGAACTTCCAGTGGGAGGGGTTGGATTTGAGTGGGACTTGCACATCGGAGCTTGTTTCTTGGGTGGCATTGAAAATAGGGCTGGTCAAATGTTTGTTAGTGGGATGAATTGTAAAGGACCTGCCTAGTATGGGCCAACAGGCCTGCTGCAGTGTTCCTCCTTTCTTATGTTCTTATGTTCTTAAGTGCCAACACTTGTTTCTGCTAAGCGAGGTGTCGACAGTAATTCTCCACCGTGGACATTATCCACGGAGTCCTTAGATGTTCACTAGTCAAAAATGCCTGTAGGCAAGTGATGGTAATTAGAGTGACGTTGACATATTCAAAAGGTACATGGCGTGTTGAACAGACTAAGTGAACAGTAACACTAGTAACACGATAAACTATCCCCATGTTACTAAACGATCATTCAACATTAGTAGAGTGACAAAAGAAGAGTGGAATAATCCTACTCTCAATCAAGTCATCGATATCGGTGTCAGGACACGATAGTATCATATGGGTACGATATACACCCAGGTAAGATTGAGACACTTATGCAGCATATGGGAATCTTTATTCAGGAAACGTTTCGCCACACAGTGGCTTCATCAGTCCAATACAAAGAGGAAGGCGTAAGGAGAGGAGGAGAATGAGGTAATCAGTCCCTCAACCTGGAGTCGATGTGTTCAGTCCATCAATCTTGTAGAATGTACAGCATAGGGCCGTAGACGTGGCTTATATACTGTAGTGAGGTGACGTGAAGCAGATGGAGGCGGGGTCATAGTGGTACCATCCACTAGTCGAAGTAGGTCTTCGTTCAAAGGTTGAACAAGTGTTGAAGAATTCTTTGTAATAAGACCCCATGATGCTGCCGTGTCTGACAGTTGTGATGAATGGTTTGAAAAACCGACAAGTTGAAGATTGAGACACTTATGCAGCATATGGGAATCTTTATTCAGAAAACGTTTCGCCACACAGTGGCTTCATCAGTCCAATACAAAGAGGAAGGCGTAAGGAGAGGAGGAGAATGAGGTAATCAGTCCCTCAACCTGGAGTCGATGTGTTCAGTCCATCAATCTTGTAGAATGTACAGCATAGGGCCGTAGACGTGGCTTATATACTGTAGTGAGGTGACGTGAAGCAGATGGAGGCGGGGTCATAGTGGTACCATCCACTAGTCGAAGTAGGTCTTCGTTCAAAGGTTGAACAAGTGTTGAAGAATTCTTTGTAATAAGACCCCATGATGCTGCCGTGTCTGACAGTTGTGTCTGCTTCACGTCACCTCACTACAGTATATAAGCCACGTCTACGGCCCTATGCTGTACATTCTACAAGATTGATGGACTGAACACATCGACTCCAGGTTGAGGGACTGATTACCTCATTCTCCTCCTCTCCTTACGCCTTCCTCTTTGTATTGGACTGATGAAGCCACTGTGTGGCGAAACGTTTCCTGAATAAAGATTCCCATATGCTGCATAAGTGTCTCAATCTTCAACTTGTCGGTTTTTCAAACCATTCATCACACCCAGGTAAGTCGAACCCTTCGTACACGGTTATCTAATGTCACTGCAGTGTACAGGATTTGGTGTAAGGTTGATTAGACCAACCATTACGATGACATGACTCGAGGGCGATTGTCCAAAACCAGGTATGACATGCCCACGACTTTCCAGGTGACATACCTGAAATATTAGGGAATATAGGTCATCTGCGCAAGTGTTAACCCTGGTCATAATAGCTCTATTACAACTCCGTGGGACGTAGATAGCTTAGCTCTATTACAACTCCGTGGGACGTAGATAGCTTAGCTCTATTACAACCCCGTGGGACGTAGATAGCTGACCCGTCGAAGGAGACCCCAGGTGGCGGCTGATGGGGTTCTAAGCTGTCAATATAAAGATAAATGAGAGTAAGACACATGTGCAACATCTGGGTATCTTTATTGTAGACGTTAGGCAACTTTATTCCGAAACGTTTCGCCTACACAGTAGGCTTCTTCAGTCGAATACAGAAAGTAGGTCGCCATCCAGTGGCTTTATCAATACAAATACCAGGACATAACTTGAAGACAGTAGAACTATGTACAGAAGATGAGGTAATCAGTCCCTCAACCTTGGAGTAGGTGCGAACAGCACCATAGTCGTGGAGATTCTGAAGCAGAAGAAAGAATCCTGGCGCTTATATAGTAACGTCAGGTGAAGCAGACGAGGGCAAATTCACTGGTGGGCGGGATTCCCCAGTGGAAGTAGGTCCTTCCCAAAGAGATGGGTTAGTTGTAGTAGTAGTTGTCGTAGTTGTGAAGGTTATGTACATGTCCTTAGAATTAAGATTCCATGATGTTGCAGTGTCTGACAAGTTGTGTACGAATGGTATATAATACCGACAAGATGAGAGTAAGACACATGTGCAACATCTGGGTATCTTTATTGTAGACGTCTACAATAAAGATACCCAGATGTTGCACATGTGTCTTACTCTCATCTTGTCGGTATTATATACCATTCGTACATTAAGATAAATGTTTTTTTCACGGTCAGTAATTGTTTTTAATGTGGAAAAAGACACTTATGTACAGTTCAGGACATTTATTAAAGGAAACGTTTCACCACGAGTGGCTTCTTCAGTCTTCAGGACTGAAGAAGCCACTCGTGTCTTTTTCCACATCTTGTCGGTATCACCATACCATTTCCTCATTGTTTTTAATGTAGCTTATTTAAATAATTACCCCATAATATGTTTCACATCTTGCAGGCTCAGAAAGCGTGCAAGTGGTATTGCTCAGCTTTGGTTAGGTATCAGTTCTTTCCTCAAAACTATACATGGACTTCAGAACATAAAGAAGGAACACTGCAACAGGCCTACTGGCCCATGCGGGGCAGGTCCATGTCAACCCCCGGCTTAGACAATGGCCCACCCAGCCAGGTCACTACTTAAGGAAGAAGCACGGCATCTGACCCAGTAGCACCAGCTAGTCAGGTCCAACACCCACTCATGTAACTTGTTTCCCTTTAAGCAGTGATTTTATTGTAATATAATTTATTACAGAACGTAAATGACGTTCTATATTAAGACAAAAAGTGGATCGTTGTTGGAAGTTCGCCAGTTATATGACGAACATTACGCTCTCATCACGGGTTACTCACGCCACTCCGCCACTTGGCAGTAGTGTCAAGCAGTAAGTGAAGTGTGGGTTAGATGGCATGATCAAAACTCGAGAAACATCGTAGAAGTCCATTAAAGTTTTACACAAAAAGGCACCACGAAACATATGTTATAGTAATGGTATGTGTGTGGGGTTGAGGCAGTCTGGTGGATGTGTTGGTTCAAGTGACTGATACATTCCTACACATGCAGTTTTTGTTGCTGTTGAAGACACGTGATGCTCCTGCGCACTCCCTTCAAGGGATCTTGATCCAGGGACTTGTAATAAAGTTGGTAGAATTACCGACAATATGTAAAGTAAAAGGACACAAGTGCAACTAGTGTGACATTTATTGTGGCAACGTTTCGCTCTCCAGGAGCTTTATCAAGCCATTACAAACAATACACGGACACAGAAGGTATATAAAGGCTCAGAGTGAGGTGAATACTAGTGAGGTACCATTTCCATGTTCACTAGTGGTAGTAGTAGTAGTGGTAGTGACAAAGGTAATACAATATGGTAGAGCAATTAATTCGTACATGAGTAAAAGGATATAAAAGCTATTACTTGGGTAACATAAAAATAGGTTGGACAAATAGATAAGTTTAGATTTAGAAAGGACATAGGAAAGTATTGGTTTGGAAATAGGGTAGTTGATGAGTGGAACAGTACCTAGTTGGGTTATTGAGGCTAGGACTTTGGGTAGTTTCAAATTTAGGTTGGATAAGTACATGAGTGGGAGGGGTTGGATTTGAGAGGGACTTGCAAATCAGAGCTTGTTTCTTGATTGGCATTGAAAATTGGGTTGGGTAAATGTTTTGTTAGTGGGATGAATTGTAAAGGACCTGCCTAGTATGGGCCAACAGGCCTGCTGCAGTGTTCCTCCTTTCTTATGTTATGTTCTTAAATATAAACTGGAAAGAGGCAGCTTGTTTCAGTGTTCATTCTCTGTGCTTTGTGTAGTATTACCTTTGTCACTACCACCACTACTACTACTAGTACCACTAGTGAACATGGAAATGGTACCTCACTAGTATTCACCTCACTCTGAGCCTTTATATACCCTCTGTGTCCATGTATTGTTTGTAATGGCTTGATAAAGCTCCTGGAGAGCGAAACGTTGCCACAATAAATGTCACATTAGTTGCACTTGTGTCCTTTTACTTTACATCCAGGGACTTGTAACTGTCCTCTACTTGAATTAAACCTGATTATCTCCCGTTCCCAATTCCCCATGCGTTATATTATGACCCTTATGAGTTTCGTGCTTCCCTATGAATATAAAATTAATAATCCTGAGGTCTTGTCCGTCTGGGTGCGTCTGGTTTATTCTTTGCATTATACAAGGCCTTTTGAGCGTCATTTGTTTGATTATTTTGAAGGAAGTGTAGAACATTCGTGCAATTCGTCTAGACTCTTAGACCCTCCTGGGTAGATGTATACACAGATGTCCTTTTTCGTATATTCACGAAGCATTAAATTCGGAATTGTCATACAGCGCCTTGGGGGATGGGAGAGGACGGGGGGTAAACAAGTTTCTAGCTTTAGATGGTCGTTCTTCATCTGGTGTGTCAGTTCTACACTCCTCTCTAGCTCTAAACGTCGCATGTCCCTTCCTTCCCGCTCACCCCACCAGAGTCCCAACAGAAGAGCTTGAATTTCTCTTCTCAATATCTGTCCCACGATCGCCTCGCTGCTGGGTTAAGCCCTGGCTCTATTTCTACGACTAAGAACACTCCTCTCCAGCACTGTTCTTCGTCTGTCCCGTCTTCCCCGCTCATCCCATTTGGGATCTTACCTGAACTTTCGTTCGTTCGTTCTGGTGTGTTGTATCATCTCCTGGTGTGTTGTAGCCTCGTGTCTGGTATATTGCAACCTTCACCTCTGGTGTGCTGCAACTTCATCTCTGGTGTGTTGCAGGTTCAGCTATGGTGTGTTGCATCATCTCTGGTGTGTTGCATCCTCATCAAAATGAGTAAGACCTATGTGCAACACTTAGATGTCATTATTCTTGAAACGTTTCGCCTGCGAAGCTGGCTTCTTCAGTCACGTACTTGACGTTATCATATACCGTGATGATATTTAGACACATGTGCAACATCTGGGTATCTGTTGTAGAAGTTTCGCCATCCAGTGGCTTTATCAATACAAATTCTAGGACATAATTTGAAGACAGTAGAACTATATATAAAAGATGAGGTAATCAGTCCCTCAGTCTTGGAGTTAGTGCGAAGATCACCGTAGTCGTGGAGATTCTGGAGCATAGGCAAGGAGGCTGGCGCTTATATACTAACACCAGGTGGAAAGGGACGTGTAGCAGACGAGGACATAGTCACTGATAGGTGGGATTCCCCAGTGACTATGTCCTCGTCTGCTACACGTCCCTTTCCACCTGGTGTTAGTATATAAGCGCCAACCTCCTTGCCTATGCTCCCTACGTCTCCCTACGATTCCCGTTGGGGAGGGTAACCTCTACCTGTTCGACAATGTTCGCACATCGTGTTAAAATCAAACCAGCCAGTGGTGTTATAAATGATTCCACTAAACTATTACTTGCTGCCGCTATGAGGACCTGCCTACATCTCAAATTCACAGCGATCCACTCACTCAAGGATTCCTTTATTGTCGTCTGCACCGACGACAATGAAGCAGCTAAACTTATGGACGACACTGCAATGAACACATTACGGGACCGTCAATTCATCATATCACCGTCTCCCTCCTTGCTGGCGAAACGTTCAGTTTTTGTTAAACAATTGGATAAGATAATCACATCTATTCCAACGGATGAACTGAAGACCTCTATCGAAGACCAAAACACCTGGGCCTCTGTAGACACCATCACACGAATTCCCAATGCCTCATCTATGATCAAAATCACCTTTTCAAACATAGATATGGCTACCCAAGCACTCGCTAATGGACTAGCTATCTCATATTACCACATACATCCACGCCACATTGAACCTGAACGTTTTGCCCATGTCTCTCCCTGTTGGAACTGTTACTCTTATCAACATTCAACAAAGGACTGCCCCATTAAAGAAAAGAAGGTCATAACTTCAAAGCCTGCACCACCACCAATGCCACTCCAACATGTCTTAACTGCAAGGGTACTCATCATACCCTTGCAGCTAAATGCCCACTACGAAAAGAAGTAATGTCGAAAAAAAATTAAAGAAGAAACCAAGAAGAATAGTCCCAAATCGCCGACATACACCGCCATTTCAAAACTCCAGTCGGACACCACCAGAATTCTACAAGCCACACAGCAGTCATCTCTATCCAGCAATTCCCTTTCTGCACTCCCTGACGCTGCTCCCTCTAAGGTGTTGTACTGCTTGATGTATGCACACCTTGCAAATGCAGCAAACCCAGGCACATTCAACACTACAATTAACGAACTATTCTGTCTTAACAACATGCCGTCATTCAACTTTCCTGACTCGCCAACATCACAGGACTTCCTCAAGATTATCCCAAACATCGCTAACTTCACATCAACTTCAGGCCCAAATCCTAACTCTGCCCCAAAAAACACTCCTGAACCACGCCCAGTGACCACTGCCACCTCTCAACAACCACCAACAACCAGCCAGACCGCAAATACTCTAGACTCCCAGCCTCCTCTTGACACAATCACTGTAGAAACAATTGAACAAGAATTTCCTGACGAATCCCCTCGAACGCTGACACCATGACCTGCTCTGAACTATACAAAGGCCTCGGTGATGGAACAGTCAAGTATGCCTGCGAATCACCTCTTCACTTCACACTCACGCAAGTTCTTGAGTTCATCAAGCCTCTTCGTTTCACTTTTTCCAACAAGACAACGCTATACCACCTCTCCAGGAGCAGCTTCAAGAAGTTTGCAAATGGCTCCACTGCAAACCTGCCTCCTCAACTACTAAAATAACCTCCCACATGTCTGATGCCCTCTCCTGCGACCTGGAAACTTCCAGCTCTCGAGACTCAAAGACCTCACCTACCACGAGAGTGGTGGGTGAGACATATAGGGAACAGATGGGCGACTTTGTTCTGGGGCGTTTCGCCTACACAGTAGGCTTCTTCAGTACAGAAGGTGGGCGGGAGCAGTGGAGGTGTGGGGGCGGTGTGGTCGGTCCATCGCCCTTGAGGTCGTGGAATTTGGGGTTGTCGGTCCCTCGGCCTGGAGAAGTTCAGTTCCATACACAGCTTGCTCTCTTCCTGTGTTTTCTCCAAGTCTGTCCCACGATCGCCTTAGCTGCTGGGTCAAGCCCTGGCTCTATTTCTACGACTAAGAACACTCCTCTCCAGCGCTATTCTTCGTCTGTCCCGTCTTCCCCGCTCATCCCATTGGGATCTTACCTGCACTTGCTTGCTTGCTTGCCTATGCTCCAGAATCTCCACGACTACGGTGATCTTCACACCAACTCCAAGACTGAGGGACTGATTACCTCATCTTTTATATGTAGTTCTACTGTCTTCAAATTATGTCTTAGAATTTGTTGTTAGGTAAGACACATATGCAACAGTTAGGTATCTTTATTATGAAACGTTTCGCCTACACAGTAGGCTTCATCAGTCGAGTACAGAAAAGTTGATAGAAGCAGAAGATACTTGAAGACGATGTAATCAGTCCATCACCCTTAAAGTTTTGAGGTGGTCAGTCCCTCAGTCTGGAGAAGAGCATTGTTCCATAGTATGAAACAATATGGAGATGAAGTGACAGGATGGAGCTTATATAGCGCCAAGAGGTGAGACGTAGGCCACTAGGAGAGGTAAGAACTCAGATGTGATGAATGGTTTTGAAAACCGACAAGTTGAAGAATTGAGACACTTATGCAACACATGGGAATCTTTATTGAAGAAACGTTTCGCCACACAGTGGCTTCATCAGTCCAATACAAAGTAGAAATGGGTAAGGAGAGTAGAAGTATGAGGTAATCAGTCCCTCAACCTGGATTCGATGTGTTCAGTCCATCACTCTCATACTTCTACTCTCCTTACCCATTTCTACTTTGTATTGGACTGATGAAGCCACTGTGTGGCTGCTGTTCACAATCTACATAAACGACATAGATGAGGGCATAAAGAGCGACATCGGCAAGTTTGCCGATGACACCAAAATAGGCCGTCGAATTCATTCTGACGAGGACATTCGAGCACTCCAGGAAGATTTGAATAGACTGATGCAGTGGTCGGAGAAGTGGCAGATGCAGTTTAATATAGACAAATGCAAAGTTCTAAATGTTGGACAGGACAATAACCATGCCACATATAAACTAAATAATGTAGATCTTAATATTACGGATTGCGAAAAAGATTTAGGAGTTCTGGTTAGCAGTAATCTGAAACCAAGACAACAGTGCATAAGTGTTCGCAATAAAGCTAATAGAATCCTTGGCTTCATATCAAGAAGCATAAATAATAGGAGTCCTCAGGTTGTTCTTCAACTCTATACATCCTTGGTTAGGCCTCATTTAGATTATGCTGCACAGTTTTGGTCACCGTATTACAGAATGGATATAAATTCTCTGGAAAATGTACAAAGGAGGATGACAAAGATGATCCCATGTATCAGAAACCTTCCCTATGAGGATAGACTAAGGGGCCTGAAACTGCACTCTCTGGAAAGACGTAGAATTAGGGGGGATATGATTGAGGTGTATAAGTGGAAGACAGGAATAAATAAAGGGGATGTAAATAGTGTGCTGAAAATATCTAGCCTAGACAGGACTCGCAGCAATGGTTTTAAGTTGGAAAAATTCAGATTCAGGAAGGATATAGGAAAGTACTGGTTTGGTAATAGAGTTGTGGATGAGTGGAACAAACTCCCAAGTACCGTTATAGAGGCCAGAACGTTGTGTAGCTTTAAAAATAGGTTGGATAAATACATGAGTAGATGTGGGTGGGTGTGAGTTAGACCTGATAGCTTGTGCTAACAGGTCGGTTGCCGTGTTCCTCCCTTAAGTCAATGTGACCTGACCTGTTAGGTTGGGTGCTTTGGCTTAAGCCGGTAGGAGACTTGGACCTGCCTCGCATGGGCCAGTAGGCCTTCTGCAGTGTTCCTTCGTTCTTATGTTCTTATGTTCTTATGTTCTCTCAAATCCAGAACCTCTCACTAGTGGAAGTTGTCGAAGTTGATTGCAGGTCTGTACCAAGATACCCTTGTGTTGCAGTGTCTGACAGATTGAACATTAAAATGGTATAAAATACCGACAGGTTGTTAGGTAAGACACATATGCAACAGTTAGGTATCTTTCATAATATCTTTCATAATAAAGATACCTAACTGTTGCATATGTGTCTTACCTAACAACCTGTCGGTATTTTATACCATCTTAGAATTTGTATTGATAAAGCCACTGGATGGCGAAACGTCTAAATAAAAATACCCATATGTTGCACATGTCTAAATATCATCATCACGGTATATGATAACGTCAAACATGTGACTGAAGAAGCCAGCTTCGCAGGCGAAACGTTTCAAGAATAATGACATTTTAAGTGTTGCACATAGGTCTTACTCATTTTGATGATGCAACACACCATAGCTGAACCTGCATTGCAGACCATTCTTGTGCAATTTATCATATACCATTTACTATATATATCCTCATCTCTTTCGAGAAGCTGACGATTTCATTGAGTAAATTTAGGTTTTAGTGAGTAAAATAAGTTTCTGATGGATTATTTTACTGGAGTGTAGCCTAGACAATACATTTTGAAAGCACGAGTCGAGCAGTTGAAAGTAATGTTAATTTCGATAGTAGAATAGCTTAGCCACTAGCTGTATATACACAGAAGTATATATTTTTATGAATATAAACTGAATTGAATACCGCTTTTGGGGATTGACCAGTGTGCAGTAGACAGGATTTAAACCTAACAAGCTAAACTAACCTAGGATCGACCATAGTGGGACTTAAAAAAACATTAATACTTCAGACATCAGTTGGCCAGTACCACTGGACATGTCATCCCTGATAACGAACACATACGTAACCAAATAAGCTACAGGACTAATTTCATCCTTCCGTTTTGAATACCAGTCTGACAGTGACCTCCATGGGGGTGACCATGACTGATAGTGACCTCCAGTCACTATCAGTCATATATTTTAGACATTAATAACTTCTTCACAGAGCTTGCCAAGAGCAGCTGGCAGAAGCGCAGCTAACATAAGAACATAAGAACGAAGGAACACTGCAGAAGGCCCACTGGCCCATGCGAGGCAGGTCCAAGTCTCCTACCGGCTTAAGCCAATGCACCCAACCTAGTCAGGTCAGGTCACATTGACTTAAGGGAGGAACACGGCAACCGACCTGTTAGCACAAGCTATCAGGTCTAACTCACACCCACCCACATCTACTCATGTATTTATCCAACCTATTTTTAAAGCTACACAACGTTCTGGCCTCTATAACGGTACTTGGGAGTCTGTTCCACTCATCCACAACTCTATTACCAAACCAGTACTTTCCTATATCCTTCCTGAATCTGAATTTTTCCAACTTAAAACCATTGCTGCGAGTCCTGTCTAGGCTAGATATTTTCAGCACACTATTTACATCCCCTTTATTTATTCCTGTCTTCCATTTATACACCTCAATCATATCCCCCCTAATTCTACGTCTTTCTAGAGAGTGCAGTTTCAGGGCCCTTAGTCTATCCTCATAGGGAAGGTTTCTGATACATGGGATCATCTTTGTCATCCTCCTTTGTACATTTTCCAGAGAATTTATATCCATTCTGTAATACGGTGACCAAAACTGTGCAGCATACAATGATGTACTTGTTGAATGGAGTTTAAAGCCTATTCACTGCACAAGGGTCATTAAGTTTTACATGTAACCTGTAAAGTAAATGGACACAAGTGCAACTAATGTGACATTTATTGTGGCAACGTTTCGCTCTCCAGGAGCTTTATCAAGCCATTACAAACAATACATGGACACAGAGGGTATATAAAGGCTCAGAGTGAGGTGAGTACTAGTGAGGTACCAATTTGAGGTTCACTAGTGGTAGTAGTAGTAGTAGTACCCTCTGTGTCCATGTATTGTTTGTAATGGCTTGATAAAGCTCCTGGAGAGCGAAACGTTGCCACAATAAATGTCACATTAGTTGCACTTGTGTCCTTTTACTTTACATATTGTCGGTAATTCTACCAACTTTATTACATGTAACTTATTTACTACTAGTCAAGAATTCTTAAATTAGGGATTAAACTCTTAGCATATATGCACAGCATATATGTACACTGTGTATACACCACAAATATATTCACCTCAGTGTATATAGCCTTGCCGAATGATTTGTTATGGCGACTCAGGATATATCCAGTTGAGTGTCTGGCATCCCGATCATGGACGGCTTCCAGGATTTTTTTTCTTCTTTTGACGTCACGTGCCTCGCCTTAACCATACTGGTTGTCTATTGGTCGCCCGAGTGGGTTAATGCTGTATTCGCTTCTCATTGGCTAACCCTGGGGGGTTGAACCGCTCCATGGTTTCTCATAGGTGGAAGTAAAATTAGCGTGAATGTAATTGGTGGAAGGGATGGGTGTGGCGTAGTTCTCGCTGACTTTCGTAATTGCATGTGCTTCTGGAGATAATTTTATAGCTGCCACAGTATGGTGCAACTTGTTGGCCAATATATAGAAATAATACTGTTGTTATTTTAATACTGTAAAAATACAGGTCTCATTTTTGCAAAAAAAAAAAAAAAAGTGACCTACTACCATTCAATTTCACCCCCTTTCGTATGCATTTGTGTTTGATTCATCTACCACAAATGTATTTTGTCATCCGAATTAGTAGTCCCTTGAACCAAAGATTTGGATTGAACCTGATTCTCTCAATTCTCAGGCGCAGTATGACCCTTAGGGAATAGGCTTCCCCATTACCATAATACCAATTGTTAGAGGTGTTTAATACAAATTTTTATAGTGGTTTATGTGATGAGTAGAGACAGGGTAGTGTTCCCGTCTGGCAGTAGGACTACTGACCATATATCAAGGCTGTGATTATCTTCCATTGATTCCAATATGTACTGTTATCTGCTACAGGCTGACGAAACGTTCTCATAATAGATACCCAGGTGTTGCACATATTCTAGTGATCAACTTCTCGGTATTTTATACTATTAATATAACAGAAGAAAAAACAGAAGGAACACTGCAGCAGGCCTACTGGCCCATGCGGGGCAGGTCCATGTCAACTCCCCGCTTAGAACAATGGCCCACCCAGTCAGGTCACCACCAGCAAAACTAGTGATCAACTTTTCTGTTAGACAACCTAGTTGAAAAAACGTGATGCACAAAACCTGACATCTGTTTAATAATGTGCACTTAACATAAAAATCATAAATGTTAATATGTATACAGCGTAGCACGTTGATCATTTGTCATGTACAGAACACACAGGTGTGAAAATGCACATTTCGATTACTGGATTTGTGATTAGAGTATCTAAAGAGATCGCACCTTTAATTACCGGCTTGCCGATTGTCTACTGTGCTGTTGTGATGAAGACCACATAGGTGGGTCACTTGTAGGTCACGGACCATGTATCATTAGATCAATGGTATTATTTTGATTAGTTGACACATGCAACAACCGGTTTTCTTTATATAGACCTAAGTGTGGTACATGTGTCTTATTCATCACTACCCAGATCAATTATTAGTAAGAACACGACACTCAGATTGCTCAATCTTTATTTTTATTGTTATATTCACATGGGAGTGCTAAATCCGTGGGGGTCATATAGCGCCTATGAATTTAGGGGTAATCATCACTTTATTTTCACATATTTCTAAATAATAGTTGATATTATACGAATTGGGGATCAAGGTTAATATTTATATAATTAGAATTGATCACCCTCACCGGAGCTGGAAGACGTACAGCAACGTGCCATAATAGTCGCTTGGCAACAGAATAAATTGTTTAAATGCTGCCTTGAGTGGCATTTAATATAGCACAAGTGTTAATAAAGTAACAGTGTGATGTGTCACGTTCACGAGGATCTTGTGCTAAACCAACTTCCTCAGCTTTTGTATACACGTAAAACAATGGTCAGGCTTTTACCCTGGAATTTTAATTAGGAAGATGGGGATGCTGAGATAGGCCAAGAAATGATAAAGCATGAATGTGTTGTTTTAAGATCAGGGAGAGGTCTGGTAAGTATAAAATGGGGAACTATGATGTGGAAAATACTGTATATTTTCCGGAAATACGGTAATTTATAGGTAAATAGATGCCCTATATTGTATTTTTAAAAGAAGTATGTTATCGAAAATGGGAAACTGGACCTGTGCCTGCGCAGACGACGGTCGCTATTTTGTTTGAATTGAATAACACGTTGTGAATAATGGGAAGAATTTTTCGTGCTCTAGAGGTTAAAATTGGGCTGACACCTCTCAAATAAGAGGCGAAATTGTTGGATGTGCATTCCTGAATAATTTGAGATATCAGCGACAGGACAGGACAACTCCAGGAACCTCAGATAAGCTGTCTAATTTATGTTTAATTTCTGGCCAGTAAATTCTTCATAAATGTAGGCAAAAGGGGGGGGGGGGTCCTGTACATGACACATTAATCTCCAGTCAAATTGACGAGTGTTATGATTAAGATATATTCTCCTGTTGTGTAAATGTGTATATATGTGTATATAATCATTTATTATTTTTAATATACAGTCCACAAATTTATATATTTACCAGCATTCCTGGTGATACAAATCATTTATAATTAATAGGTCCAGAGCAACTTGTGGATATGACAGTGGTAGGTATTGAAGGGAGACATTTTTTGCGACCTAGGTGTCCCAAATTCCTACTTGTCTAACTGATAAATAATAATTATCTGTGTTCATTTACTGTTATGTACATAATGATACATTCAGTTAAATGCAATTTTCCACATATGAGGCACGAAAGTAATATTGTGGAGCTGGAGATAATAAAGACTGTGATGAAGGGTGTGAAAGTTGTGATGTAGAAATTGTGGATGAGGCCTGGTCACAGACCAGGCCGCAGGGGCGCTGACCCCCGAACCCCCCTCCAGGTATCTCCAGGGAACCGGCGAGAGTATAGGGAGACCAGAAACAGATATTACGGATGGGGTGTAGTGGAGACATTTAGCATTGAGTGGTAGATAAGTGGAATGTGGGTTCGGATTGCGATGATAGACCTAATCCGTGTAATTGTCCACCAGAGCCATAGGCTCTACCCGGTTCATGTTTTACTCTGATAGTCCAAAAGTGAGGAAGAGGAAGGGGTAGTAAGGAATTCTTAAGACCAAGCCCACAAGGATTCAAAGATGTAGGTAGATAAGTATTAGGAAGGACAGGTATTGCCCTTCTCATTGTTATACAGTATTTGATCAAGGCTTATTTAAGAGTATGTGTATACTGATTTAATACATGTTTTCTAATATAGCAATACAGGTGATGAGGCTCATCATTGGAGTTGTATTCACATTTATGTTCACTTTGAAGGGATCTTGATCCAAGAACTTGGAGTAATTTTCCCTATATGGAACCCAGTTGTCTCCCATTTCCCAGGTGCTATGTGACATGTTTTGTGCTCCCCTTTAAATGTACCATTAATAATAACTAAATATAAGCTACTATAGTTAGCTCGTCTTCCTGGTTAGTGATATACTCACTGCGACTGCTCAGTAATAGTGTCATGTAGGGGGGTAATGATTGAATAGGATATAAGTGGGGAATATGGGAGTAAGGGATTATGTAGGCAGGGGAGAGGCAGGCGAGGTGGTAGGAGTGAGATGATTAGCGGAGGTAGGTAGGTAATGACAGGTCAGTGGTGACCACCACGACACTCTCATTAACTCTACACTACTCACTAACATATGCCTCGCCCATTCTTCACTCATATAAACATAATAAAATATAAGAAAAAAGAATAAATAACGGTGGGCAGTGAATATTACTATTCTACTCAAACACAGTTTATTATTAAGTCTTTGTACAATAATATATTTGGGAACAGAGCATTATTGTGGTTTAGATAAATGGGGTGGTACACATAAGCAGTGAGACAGGGAAATACAATCAACTTGACGAAAATGAATATAACTTACAATATAGCACAGAGGACAGTTCACTACAGGAACTAAGCCACAGGTCCCAAGACCTATACAGCACGAGTAATGCGCCAAGCCAGTACTCTGCCCCATGCCTCCAACAGTCTCCTCCAGAGACTTCAGCAGCCTTCTCCCGAGCCCTGCACCCCAGCAGCAGCTCCGCTCGAAGTCTCTGCTCAGGAGCTCTGCACCCCAGCAGCAGCTCCGCTCGAATCTCTGCTCAGGAGCTCTGCACCCCAGCAGCAGCTCCGCTCGAATCTCATGATCATGCTCTTCCTTGGGCTTTTATGGTGGTCCAAGCACCCTCCACAACCACGTGTACGACCTGACGCCTAGGTCTGAAGCCGTCAAGAACAAAAGACCTCAGACGTGGGCGTGACTACCCGACATTTACTAAGGCAGGTGTGACCATATAATTAGGTCTCCCTAGAGACCTCACAAGCCCATCTGAACTGCATCACAATAGAGCAGTTCACTGTATCTGCAGATGTGAACATAATTAAATTACAAGTTACAGAACCTTTTGTGTTTTCTTTTTAAAGTGACTTTTAGCTTTCATTCAGTGTTTATGCATCACAGTTAAATCTGCCACCAATATGTACCTTAACAGTACATTATAAAACTAGTGTGTCACTCTACTAAACAAAACAATGAGGACACAGCAGTTGGGAGTTAACAAAGTGCATTTACAACTAATTCACATGCTCTGGGAGGCCTGGCCTGGGACTGGGCAATGGAGGCAATGACCCTTGAAATTTTTTGCAGGTAACACCTCTGAGAGGATAATTTCCTCTCAAAAAATGTAGGTTAGTTTTGAAATGTTCCAGCCATGGTACTGTGACTTTTATTCTGCAAAGTGCAATATTCACAGTTTACTTACCATATGTGGAAGTTTATTAGTGGATATTTATATTAATTTATTTATGGTTGTATAGTATGAGTATACACACACATGAGTGTACATGTACATGAGTATACATATACATGGGTGTACATACATGATTGTACATTGTGTAGCAGTAGTGAGAAATGAAACAGAGTTTACAGTATAATGTGAGTCCTGGTGCAAAACTTCACAGGCCCTTTTTAACTTTAAATATTGTTTATATGGCTTTAATATTAAAATTTCGTAATAAATCTTCCTCGAAGAAGTGGAAAGAATTGTATTGTTGATAATTAAAAAATTGCTAGTATGAATTTGTTCCACCTCAAGCTCGTTTTTGTGAATGTTCATAATAGGCTTGTTTTGTAGTTCATTAGTACTGTAGCATCTTTGGATCAAAACCAAAGGCTTGTGGGCAACTCTTTACATCGGTTGCCCCTGTTTACCTAGCTGTAAATAGGTACATGTACTTAGCTGACTGATGATGGTTGTATCACGGGAAGAAAGGGGGTTGGTAGCATAACTTAGATGATTAGGGCTGGGGTTGAAAGGAGCTGAGGTACAATAACAGCTTTTATCCAGTAAATTCAATGGTGTAATAAACAGTGGAGATTTGCTTTGCTTCCTCACAAATACTGTAATTGTAGACTACTGGAATTAGCTCTTAAAAGGAGCCCATTGTGCTGCAACTACTGGAGAGTTTATATTGATTTTTGCCAATGATTTATTTTTATATTGATTTTGCCAGTGATTTATTTTTATAAGCACTGATGAAATTAATGCCTGTGACAAATTTATTGGCAGTTTATAGGGATAATTGTGGCACATCTCTTGCTTCATTTTCTGCTTGGTAGCAGAATTCAGTAAAACTTGTTTTTGTTCATATATTTGAGTGTCATTGTACCACAAGCTTAATTATTTTGTCAAATCAAAAATTATTTGACATTTGTGACCCCCAGCATTATGCAATCATGTCCAAAAATATACATGCATACTTGTGCTTCATCCTTGGGATTTAATTTGTATTAAAAGGGTGGAATTTCATAAACAGTTTGTGTTCATTATATGACCACAGGACCAGCTGTGTGCACACCTGATTCTATTTTTCGAGTACCCTCACTGAAGTAAGAATGACACTAGGATTGCTTTAGCTAACCCTGTTATATCGACAAAATGTGTGTACTTTTGATCAGGTTTTCAGTAGAACAGTGTAAATATTTTGTCTATTTGTATGAAGTAAGGAATATATGTGCACATACAGTATGCATTAGATAGTGTATTGGTTTACAGTACAGGAATAAGATGGTGTATACAGTATTTTTAATGGGAGAGAGAGACTAGCTTCAGTACACTAGGATTATTACCCTACATGTAAAGGTAGGCATAAATTTCCTTTGCAGTGGAATTGCAGCACGTATATACTGGAACATTGCCCTCTGTTCTATTACTTTTTTTTTTCTTTTTACCCAGTAAAGTTTGGACATAAAAGTAGTAGTTACAATGGCTTCTTTTAGGGGTCCTTTAGCATTTGCTAGTTACAATTGGGAAATTATCTTCACAATGCCCCAAAGTGAATAATCGCATGTTGTTAGTCGAGGTGGCCAAGCTATATAAAACCCTTGCTGAATCTGTCATCTGCTGAATATCTAACTGCACTATGATATTGAATTGCAATAGCAAAATATTCAACATTCCAAAAAAGGAATGTGCTGTTCTTAAGTATATTTTTATACTTAACATAATCATTAGCTGCACAGACATGGTACAGTACAGTACTTTATATAATTTATATTAATTATTATTATTTTTAATATTTCTGTACTCACAAAGGAGAGGCTGAACCCATATGGGGTCACTTAACTCTTATAAATTTCTATATATTTTTTTTTTTTGTTAGCCAACATTGCTAGTTTTTGTTTTTCTTCAGAGAGATGACAGGAAACTTGCTCATGACTTCTGCAAGTCAAAACACTGGCCTAGCAGTGGTTAAACCTGGGCTACATGAGATCAACCAACACCTTCCTACATATACTGCATTTCCTCCCTTTCTTAACATCCCTTGTTTTCACAGACCTTTGCAAATAGATTGTACGGTTACATGGCTTGGATTATGCCATTTTTCGTCGCCTGTTCAACCTTTGGAGCAGTCAACGGTGTGCTACTGACGTCTTCCAGGTATATAATCCGATTTAGAATGCTTTATTCACTCAGGCAGTGCTAGACCAGTCAACTGTTCCGGGACCAGACAACAGTTAATGGGATAACGCTTCCATGCCCAGCTTCACTCTTAATTTGTATTTATTCAAATGGACGAGAACGCTCCATCACTGGCAATGGTTGTCACCCATTTTCTTTTGTTTTCATAATTTAGCAGCTGCCTACTTAAGTAGAACTTGTTAGTATTTGTTGCTTATAGCATGCCTATTAAAGTATTTCCTAGCTCATTTATATTGTGAAAAATTCATCATACAGTACAGTATACAGAGTCAGTGAAAACTGTGTTTACTATAGATCATTAAGTAGGCATGTGCTAATTAATTAAATTTTAGCTTATTGATACAAAAGGCAACTTGCATCCATTTTATTTGATTATAGCTTTGCAGTTGATAGCACAAATTATTTTGAAAACTGTTGCAAAACTACTGGTAACACGTTCTACAACACCGAAGTATGACATGGCTATTGTGGCCCAGGCTCCACTTTGAAAAAACTACCTCACATTGGATTTCTTTATTTCTTCCCACATTCTGGTGAAGTCTTGCTTCAACTGGGTATGTGTATCAGAACTTCAGGTTTCTCTGTCCATATATTCCTGTGATCCCTGATGACCTCCCTACCCTTTTATCCACTTTACACCCTTGGATTTTTGGATTTTATCGATCATTGGGTTGGTCGTTGGTATTACAGAGTTTTGCTGATCGCCTATACCGGCCAGTGGAATTCCTCGTCCCAATATTCGTGGCTCTCTCCACGTTTGGCTCCGTGAATGGCATCCTCTTCACATCTTCGAGGTAAACCAGGAGACCCACCTGAACTCCTTGGAACAACTCGAGAGGTGCTCTAACAAATGTTTAGAAAAGCATTGGCTTACATTGTGTAATAAGTGTTTTATTATATTCATTTGCTTGGTAAACATTTATAGGAAAACCATAGATGGTATGGTATGACTAATATTTATTAACTAGAGCAAAAATCAACTTGCTGTAAAACGGATTTAATCATATTAAGAGAAGTTATATAAATGTTTGCACTCAGTAATTTAATACTTTAGGAATAAATTAAAAATACAGTTTTGTAGTACAGTAATATTTGAATTGGTATTATTATTTTACGTCAGTAGAATTCATATTGCAAAATTAATGCTGTTTTCCTTTGGCAATGGTAATACACTGACCAATAAAGTACTTGTTATTGTAGAACAGTTGCTCACTGTAAGCTTTTGCTGACTAACATATGTAGCAGGTGTTATATGAGAAGTTTAGGTATAATTACCTCAACCTTTCTTTTCATATAATACCGAGCATCTGTGAAAATTATATAAAGAAATATGTGCATTAATTTGAGTGTGTTTTGATGTCCATTAGTAATATTACATTGAATTATCAAATAGAGTACAGTGTAATGTACAACATGTATTAGAAAATGTGTGGAAATTATTAAATGTTTTGTCTGCTGGTATTTTTTAATAGACTTTTGTGTACAAGTGTATATGTGAGCTTGTGTATGTATACAATCACCTAACTGTTTGTGGGGATCAAACTCCAGCTCGTGTGTGTGTGTGTGTATTTGTTTTACATTAACATACACAGTTTGTATTGTTTGTTGCTGAGTTTCCAGTGAACATTTTAGATTTGTGCAGTATGATTAATTTTGTTAAGTAATTACTGTACAAAGACATAAATAGGGTGACTGGTGTTATGTAAGGAGATTCCTGTACATGTTGTACAATACGTATAATGATTTCCAGTAAATCACTTCGTTATGCAGTCATTACTACCTATTTATGAAGTATTTTTATTATATTCACAATGAAGTCCCTAAATCCATGCATTATTTTTCTTCAAAGAATCGTCTAATACTTCAAGGGATAACTAATCTAGTACATACAATGAAATAATTAAAAAAAAAAAGTTTTCTTAATTTTTCTTATTACATCCTAAAATGTTCTAGTATCATGTTTTCAATGAATGTCCTCTTCCAATTCAGAAAACAGTGGGACAATCATTGTATTTCCTTTATAACTACCACCAGTCTCTTTATTTATGTTACTAAACCTTTAACTGTGGAGTTCTAATATTACAGCACTTGTAACTTGTTTCAATATCTTTTATGTATTTCAATATTTTTACATTGTTATTACTATAATTATTACCCAAAAGCACTAATTGCTTTTGTATTGTGCTTTACTGCCAGTGACTATTAACCCTTTGAGGGTCGACAGGCCCTCTCCGAAACTCGTTCTCAGGGTCGGCCAAATTTAAAAAAAAAAAAAAATTATTTTCTCTTATGAAAAGATAGAGAATCTTTTCCCGATCATAAAGACACCAAAAGTTTGAAATTTGATAGAAAACTTACGGAATTATGCTCTCGCAAAGTTAGCGGTCTCGGCGATGTTTACGCATCGGCGATTTTGCCCACTTTGAGCCCCATTTTCGGCCTATTTCACTGTACTAGTCGACAAAAAACATGAATATTTCGCTAGAACTCCATTTTTTCTATCGAATGGGTGCAAGAAACCACCCATTTATGAAATTCAACTATCCAGTACAGTGGTCAGAATTTAGCAATTTTGCCAATTTCACACAAATTTCAAAAGATGCCAATTTCCGAATAGGGTCCAGAATAAACAAGAAAGACATTCCTGGCACTAAAATGACATTTCCTCTAGTCATTAGTCACGTCTCAAGGCCCCTCTTATATTCTTTTGCTTTCCACTTTGAATTTTTATTCTCACAAAAAATATAAGATTTACTGTTATGCAGACTACTGCATTAGTGTAGAAAATGGTATAAATATTATTGGTGCACTTGTGAAAGAATATTAGACTTACCAGTTGACGTGTATTGCACGCTTGGCACGATTTGTTTACTTTTGAAGTTTGGTAAAAATCGAACATTTCTGCTACTTTGAGCTCAATTTCAAGGCACCTTTCATTGTAAAAACCAGTCAAAATCATCTCAATTTCTGTAATATGTCTTCCATTCTATAAAATGAGACCAAGAAAACTAGAATACAACAATAAATACCATACGAAAATACACTGCAAAGTCGCTGATTTATTCCAAAAAAATGGTCAAAGTTTTTTTTTCTCATTATGCACTGTGTGCTGCAGGATTTTTTTTAGACTGTGCACACTGACCACATAGACCCATTCTTTCATATGAAGGCCTACCAGCTTTCTCCCACTAGATTTGAGGCCGCTAGAATTTATGCGTACTAGTACGTCAAAACCCCCTACGCGTAAGACGTACTAGTACGACCAAAACCCTCAAAGGGTTAATTACTGGCTATAGTAACACTGTACTTTTAGAACTTCATCAAGTATTTTGTTCATTGTGAATATGAGATTACTTATACTATAAATATTATTACACAACTAAGTAGTTAAGAATATACACTTTATGTAAACTAATTGTGAACATTATATTAAGGTGATTTAAAGTTTCCCTCTTCTGATTCTTTTTATTTTTAAATCTGACTATATATTTGATACTTTCTGATATTATACCTAGAAAAGTGATCTAAGCTAAATTTTACAACACTGCTTGTGATGGTTGGCTTAACCTTCAGCCCAAATTTGTAATAATGCTTTATGGGACTTTTTGCTGAGAGATCTCAAACATAGTTAAAGATAGTTATATTTTTCTATTAAAAAAGTTTTTTAAGGGTATATTTTTTATTTTGAAAATTTCTACAATATAATTTAATTGTTAGTGAGAGTTTAACAGTTCAGATACAATATTCTTTCATAATTTGGGCTTTATTCAGCAAAGTACAGTATATAAGGAGTGAAGCTTAAATAGCAGGTGTGGCCAAGCCTTGGCTTGATGCTGCTTGTTTGTTCATTCAGTGCAGCTTGTGAGATAACGTCAGGGTATGCTGTCTCTTCTGAATATTGTCTCAATGAGCTGCATTCAGTGGCCAGATGAATCGCATGTCTCACAAGCTACAGTTTGGCCATTCTTCATTAAATATGTATCTGTTTTAGTAGTTATATATACAATTTATCTTCATGGGGAAGTGGAACAGAATTCTTCCTCTGTAAGCCATGTATGTCATAATTGGCGACTAAAATGCCGGGAGCAAGGGGCTAGTAACCCCTTCTCCTGTATAGACAACTAAAGTTAAAAAGAGAAACTTAAGTTTTTCTTTTTGGGTCACCCTGCCTCGGTGGGATACGGCCGGTTTGTTGAAAGAAGATATACAATCTATATATATATTATATGTACATGTATATATTTAAATATTTATTTAATTTAAACTCTCACTTACAAAAAATACTGTGGATTTTTTTTAAATACTGTTTGAAGATGTCAATTTTGCATTACAGTATTTTCTCACTCAATCATCTTTGCCTAACTTTTTTATCCTTGACTAACAAATATTCAGTAGCTGCATTTCTAATTAACAATGCTTTTGTTTGCTTTACTGTGCCTTGGTGATATGTTCTACATTACTGCACTCTAAAATATTTATGTATAAATTGGTGAGATGTGGGATACAAAGTGTCTTAACTGTTGTTGTCTCAACTTCCTATGCAAGCAGAAGATTCTGATGATTATTAACAGTGATCGATTGGCATTTAATTTGCTTAATTATTACATTCATGGAAAGTGCCAAACCTGTAAGAGTCGTACAGTGCCTGGGGAGTAGGA
Organism: Cherax quadricarinatus; assembly: GCF_038502225.1. Classification (NCBI taxonomy): domain Eukaryota; kingdom Metazoa; phylum Arthropoda; class Malacostraca; order Decapoda; family Parastacidae; genus Cherax; species Cherax quadricarinatus. Next base: position 6,820,875 of record NC_091314.1, on the reverse strand, counting down.
GGGCAACCTTGGTCCAAGGAAAAGGAGGGTTACTCTAATTTCTTACATCAAGAGCCCTCCACCAAATTTATAGCACCCCATTTCCATCCTTCCTTCCTTGAAGGGTAATTTGTTTTAATTTACAAGCCACTGTGTGTTGAAGGTGTAAGTTCTGTAGCAAACTAATACTTCAGGTTAAATGTGGACACAAAGAAAACTTCATTATTGACTAACTTTCATAAACCTTGCTTTAAAAAGAAAACTAATACTGTTTTGTATGTTATGTTGGCCTTAGATAAATATAAATCAATCCATCATAAATTATTCCCTGGGCAATATTTCCTGTTTGTATGTTGAATTATGAGATAACATGCCTCTAAATTTTATATAAAATGTGCAGGTCACAGGTTTTGTTTTGGAGTTGTGCAGCTGTAAGTGTTGTGCTTGGAGGCAATACAAGTGTTATAACTACAGTCTGTCTTGGTGTAAATTATTGCAAGTCTGGTTATGGGAAGATTTTGCATGGTTGCACTAAATTATTTCTGTTCGTTCATGGTTGGTGAATATGAGTTTGTAGTTGTTGCAGTGTTGGGGTTGTTTAGATATAGGTAATGCACATAGTTTAATTCACTTGTACAAAGCACTCATTTGGAAACTATCATATATAATTTATTGTGTGATGCTTCTTATTTTAGATTCCTTACCAAAGGAATTTGTTTGAGAGCTGCTATTTCTGAGTGGAATTCTTTTGAAGTGGTTTTTTGAATTTTGGAGTTTGCTTCTGTGAAAAGTCTGTTTACTGTTCTGGTAAGTAATGCTGTACTATTAAGTGGGTGTTGTGTTCTGAGGCTAAGTGGGTATGTAATACATGGTGCTCCGTAGCCTGAATAAGGATATGTAAAATCTTTATATATACTAACAGTACAGTGATTATGACACTGTGGAGGTATGGTATTTTATTACAAGATGTTTTGCTCACCAAAGGACTATCAGTTCATACAGAGAAAAGTAAATCATGAGGTTATATAGTAGCAGAGGCAAAGTCTGTGATGTGTAGAGTGAATTCAGCGTGGTCTATGGCAAGGTGGTGAGGTCATGGGGATGAAGTGTTAGTTTTAGGTGTGATCAATTTTAATGAAACCTTGGAGACAACAAAACACCCTAAGTTTTATGTAGTAGCATTGGTAATGTTGATTAAGTAGATTCCAAACAGTCTACTATGTCAGTCTGCTTCTTTTATGGCTAATCTTGTTAAAGGTGGTTACAAGTGTTATGATGTACTTTGAATATGGTTCTAGTGTTGTTCTTCTGGCAAGCATAACTGTGTTCCTTTATTCTAGTGTTCAGGTCCTTGGAACTGTCCCCATATTAAATTTATCACATCCTCCGCAAGGGACGATGCAGAGCACCTCAGTGGTGATTTCCAGTTTAGTCACCTTTTTGACTAAGTCCCTGATGGCATTGAAATCTGTGACTATAATATTAGATTTGGCTAATTGCTGGCTAGATTACTAATTTGTTTATGGGAGGTATATGTATTCATCTTTGGGCACCAATCTGGTGTTGTGTAGCTAAAACCAACATTAGTCCCCAAAAATAACCTCCAGTACCATCAGGCATGTAATCAAAAGGGCGATTAAATCAGCAAACATGACAGGGTCTATCTTTCGAAGGCTGTAATAAATCTTATGCGAGGGGAAACTTCAGACTTAAACGCTAGCATCAAACAATACAGATATGCTTGCTAGAAGGATGACACTAGTAACCCATGCATGGTACATTATAGTGCTTCTGATAAACTTCCCTGAACAAAGTTTAGTTATCAAAGCAGCAGACTGACATAGCAGACTGTTTGAAATCACTTTTAATCACTACTATCAGTGCTGTTTCACAAATCTAAAGGTCTTTTATCATCTCTGAGGTTATAACAAAGATGGTTTTACTAAAACTGACAGATCTATCAACACTGAGACCTCACCGACTCGCAGATGATCTCATTCCCGTCACAAACCATGCTGAACACCACACTGTATGGACGTCTCATCAGTTACTATATAAACTAATATTTTACTTGTATGAATTTATGACATCCCTAGTAAACAAAATGTCTTCTAATAAAATACCATAACCCACACATTGTGTAACTATCACCATCAGACTGAGTAATCTGCTGCCTCTTATGTTTTGAGGATTTAGTTGGCATGTAGTATAGCCTGGGGAAAGTCTCTGCACTGCAGTTGTGGTGTGACACGATGCAGATCCTTATAGTTTAATCGAGCCTCTGCTGTTGTATTGCATTTTGAGTTAAGTGTAATACACTAAAGATTTCAGGTAGGTCACTAGGTTTACATTTCTGTTTACTAAATATAAATTCTGGCAGTATTACTGCACGCTTCTCTTTTCTCCTGGATGCACCTTTTTATTTGAAGAGAAGCTAGCACAGTAATTTATTAGCATGTTTATTTCACCTATATTGCTTCAGCAAATAAATTTCTTGTATTATCTTTGCTTATGAAATTGCTCTTTACAAGTTTACTTATTCTTTCCTGTTTTTCTATCACTTTTATATCATATTCACTGATTAATTAGTAGTACAGTTAAATATATAGGAAATGCCTGGAAACTCATTGGAAATTTTTATTCTATTAATAATATTTTTGAGTAGCAACACTGTATGCCAGTTTTCATAAATTTAGTTTTGAATAGAAAAAATGCTACTATAGGTTAATTAGGCATAGATTTTGCACTGAATGTCTCAAGAATATGCATTATTTTATACTACTGTGCACTACTGAGATATATTTCTAACCATGTATACTTTCCATAGGCTCTTTTATGCTGGTGCTATGGAAGGCCAGATGCCCGAGATTCTGACAATGATCCAGGTTAAGCGGATGACCCCAACCCCTGCAGTGTTGTTCATGGCTTTCCTCAGTCTTGTCTATTTGGGCTCAAGTAACATATTTGCTCTTATCTCCTACGTTGGCTTTGCTACCTGGGTAAGTGAAGGTTCTAAACACCTCATATTCAAGTCTAATGACTTATGGGTTTGTGGTGAGATAGTATTAGCCATTGTTGTCTAGCTAGGGGTTAAGTTGAATCAGGGAACAAGAAGTTTGTTAGTTGCAGCTTCTTGTAGCATTTGTAGATTTGATCATTCATCATATGTCCTGCATATGGTATTCTGATATAAGAGAAGTTGCTTCCTTTATATTCAGAATTTTGGTTAATTGTAATATTTCTTGTACAAGTCTTAATTCCAGCTAAATTATCTTGTAAATCTAGCAAACTTTGTATATGCCCACGTTGATACTATAGTATATATATCCAGTACTGTATTAAAGTTCTACTCTGTTAGCATTTGTGTGTGTTTCAGTATAATGTATAAATGATGCTATGTTCTCAGTAGAACTTGGGGAAAGTTACATGGACAAAGAACCCTCCTCCATCTAAACAACTTTAAATATACAAATGCTTGAAAATTTGAAATAAATCTTCTATTTTTTATGGCATCTTTGCTCTAGCATAAATACAAGGTTTTATCACTGCTTGGACAGCACTTAAGAAAACACTAATTTTACATGAATGTACTAATTGAACAGGAAGATACACACAGATTTTCTATTAGTTTTATGACAATTTGCATGGAAGAAGTGATGGGTGGAAAAATTATTTTTAAGGTTCATTGCACAGTGATGTACAGTCTCTCTTATTATTTTAGGTTAATTCAGTGTTGTTTACATTCCCAGGTATCAATTGGCCTCGCTGTGCTGTGTGTGCCATGGCTACGGTGGAAAGCTCCTGAGTTGGAAAGGCCCATCAAAGTGAATCTTATCTGGCCTGTCCTATACATCATTGCCACTATACTCATTACCATAGTACCCATGGTGGCAGCACCTATTGAAACTGGTAATGTACTGAATTCTTTAAGCTAAAGTAAATGTGAGCAGATACTTTATTTTTTTATTTTATTTTCCAATTTGAGCACACATACAGAGGTACAAAAAAATACAGATAAGAGCAGTATGCCAAAGCCACTTATACTATGCATAGCATTACGGGCTGGCTTAAAATTAACTTAAGATTAACTAAGCAATGATGAAATCAGTGATAAAACATTAATGTAAACAGATTACTATAAAGCACAAGTGAGTATTACAAAGACAGGTCATATGGTTGCTTGCATTGTTGTACATTCAGTCGTATGGAGTATTCTGTTAGGTAGTGTATTTAAAAAATAATAAAGTTAGATTGGGTTTTAGGTTTAACATTTATGTGATATAATTGTGAGAAACATTTAAGATATACAATTTATAAGGTTCAGTTATTCAGTATTTATTTGGTTTTGGGTGAGTAAGTGATCTTTGAGAAGAGACTTGAATTTATAAACAGGTAGTGTTTCTTTTATATTTACAGGTAATGAATTCCAGATTTTAGGGCATATGACTTGGTAAAGATACAAGAGTTTAGGCTTTTTCCCTACATAGTTATGATTACTTAGTAGGGCAGCATTATATTGGTTTAATCTCTCTTCATTATTACACAGGAAATATTTATGAGTTAAGTTGAGAAAGCTCAAAGGTAAAGTGTAGGGAAGAGTTTGTGAAGTGGAGAGGGGACTATCTGGAATGGAAAGAGGTGACTTTGTAGTGGAGGAAGAAGTGTATGGAATATTGGGAAGAATCACAATGGAATGTAGGGAGGAAAGTTTAGAATTTTGGCAGAAGTCTTGGGTGGAAGATGGGAAGAGAACGGTCTCTTTTGAGTGTAAAGAAGTCTGGAGTGTAGGTAGTACAGTCTTTGAGTCCATAGTGGAGGGATCAGTCTCTGGAGGGAAAGGAATGAGTATGGAAAAAAATGCCATGTTTTATAAACTATGATGTCATACAGAAGACTTAAGAATAAACAGTGTAGTTTTGTTTTGTAGATAAGTGTTGAGGTTTTAATGTTCATTTACTTGGCATGGAAAAGTTGAATGGGTAATAAAGTATCAAATGGCGTGAGGATGTATGTGCAAAACCGAAAGTCATTGTTAGTGTAATAAGTACTTATCATACCTTGTTTCATTCTGAGTTAATGTGTGCCATTTTTAAATATGAAAATTTCTTTTCAGTTCTGTTTTGCCATTTTTTCTTTGCTGCCTATTCCTTTTTATCTTCATGGTTTTTTGTATTATTGGTTTTCTAATTATTTGGTTGACCTCGTGCACACCAGTATGGTAACGAATGTTTTTTCTACTTCATCAATTTAATTTTTCATTGCACCACTAAATTCATATACTTCATATCTTTATATTGTATTATTACCAAATTTAGTACAATACGGTATTCAGTGCATAAGTGGAGGTGCCTTGATGCTGGTGGGCACTTGATCCAAGAAATTGGACCTATTCTCCCTCTTTTAAATGAATGTTGTATTCATGAAAAATAATCAGGATATAATAAATTTCAACTTTCAACAGGTATTGGTGTTGGAATTATTTCTACTGGTATCCCAGTTTACCTCCTCTTCATCAAAGTGAGAAAGCCAGTATGGATTAAGCGGGGACTCAGTAAGTAGCCGTGTGTTATGTTACGTTAGTGTTGACTTTTGTGGGTGATTATGTAGCTTCTTGAATAATCATTGTTAACTTCATCAAAGATCAACTTAAAATTCTGATGGACCATTAATTTACAAAAAGGTAGTTGTCCTTATGTAACATATACTCTACCTGTTAAAGGTTATTATTTAAGGTATTTAGACTTTTAATATGTAACATTTTAGAACTTAATTAACCCTTTGACTGTTTCATTCTATGTCGCTCAATTTTTTGAAAAAAAAAAAAAAAAAAAAAAAATTCTTATGAAATGATAGAGAATCTTTTCCCGATGGTAATGACACCAAAAGTTCGAAATTTGGTCGAAAACTCGTGGAATTATGCTCCACGAAGTTAGCGGTCTCGGCGACATATACGTATCGGCGATTTCGCCGACTTTGAGCCCTATTTTCAGCCAATTCCATTGTTCCAGTTGACCAAACTCATAGCTATTTCTTTAGAATTCCATTTTATCTATCAGCTGAGCACAAGAAACCTCCCATTTACTAATTTGGACTACCTAATATGGTGGTCAGAAATTGGCAATTTGGCCAATTTCACACAAACTAAAAAAGATGCCAATTTCAAAATAGGGTCCAGAATAAACAAGGTGGACATTCGTGGCACTAAAATAACATATGCTATGTTCATTAGTCACATATCTAGGCCCCTCTTATATTATTATTGCTTTCTATTTTGATTTTTTATTCATTCAAAAAAATACAAAATTTACTGTTATGCAGACTACTGCATTATTGTAAAAATGGTATAAATAATATCAGTGCACTAGTGAAAGAATATTAGACTCCCCAGTTGACGTGTATTGGATGTGTGGTGTGATTTATTTACTCCTGAACATTGGTAAAAATCGAACATTTCTGCTACTTTGAGCTCAGTTTCAAGGTCGTTTTCATCGTCAAAGTAATGAAAATCATCTCTATTTCTGTAATATGTTTTCCATTTTATCACCTAAGACCATGAAAACGCGAATACAACGATAAATACTATACGAAAATACACCTCAAAGTTTTTTTTTTTCTCATTACACAGTGTGTGCTGCAGGATTTTTTTTATGTGGTGCACACTGACCACACAGACCCATTCTCTCACATGTGGGCCTACCAGCTTTCTCCCGCTTGATTTGAAGCCGCTAGAATTATTGAGTATATATACGTCAGAAACATTGGCTCGTAAGACGTATTTATACGTCGAAAACAGTCAAAGGGTTAATAAGAGTTCAATATGCCTGAGAAAATAGTGGCCATGACATCTATTATGGAATATATTATATTTAAGTTTAATACATTATTTTCCAAGTACTGTACCATATTGAGATTAATTAGTTAAACTGGCTTTCTTTATTTCATGTTCAAGAAGCTTCATATGTTAGTGTGGTTTACTATCATGTTATAACATGACTAGTGTGATGAGTGATGGTTGGTATTACTGTTCCAATTAATGTTAATTGTTATTACATTAGTGTGATGAGTGATGGTTGGCATTAAGCTGCTTGCTAGAACTGACAAAATTAAGCATATTATTTTGGTAGTCAGTTTTGCAGTGGTGATTAGACATTTTGGATTTTGTTTTCATGTTGTTGGTTTGTTGCCTTCTGTTTCATTACATCAGTTACATTGTCTTGTATATTTATTTTTGTAGTGTTGGCTTGGTGTTGCTGAATTATGAACATATTTATGAGTTTGATACTTTAAATTGCATTAATTTATTAGCATTTTTTCAGGATACTAAACAAATGTTTTTCTGTTAATTTTTTTGTGGCTAACATTAGTGGTCCAGTCCAGTCTTGAGATGTGGAAAGTAAACCCTGTACTGTATATGGGACAGATAATACATATTGTTTCATCAAAGTACAGTAAAACACCACCTTTTGTGCCTCCAGGTACTACGTTACATCTGTTCTTGATTTTTTTTTTTTTATCTGTTTCCAACCTTCGCTCCAAAGGTCGCCACCTTTTGGGGCAGCTCTACCTGTTATAATCTTGTGTGCCGATGTGGCCAGCCTTAACAACAGCACAGGTGGGCCAGTTTCCCTTCCATGTGCCTCGGGCCTCTTTTCTTTGCTTCTGTGCACTAATGCAATAAGTGGAGACCCATGCTTGTTAATTGCTCGGAGAATCCCCGTGCCTTAAAACAGAAAATCAAAACCACTTTGCCTGTTATTTGGTTGTCAAAGCAGCCAACACGGATGACAGAGGAATTATTTGTTTACTGTTTGAAGTCTCGTACTATTTCTGGTCATATTTTACCTGCACTGCAGAACCTCACATTCGAGCTTTTGACTCTTGATGTGCGTCTAATTCCTCGTGTTGTGTACTTGTACCCAAATGTGTTTCCCCAAGCATTTAAGTCTCTCCCATGTGGGGTTTGTTGCCATACCCCCCCCCCCCCTTGTAGGAGGGTGTAAATTCCAGTGCTAATTTCTTTGTGGAATTTTTCTTAATTACTAAATTCCTGATTGCGCTGGATGAAATGTTGGTCTTCAAACAGCGACCTGCGAGGACAGAAGGAAGTGTCACCTTAAGATCATATATGTAGGAATGCTAGCACTGCCTTCCTTGAAGATAAATACATCTACATACACTATACTTTTTATTACTTTAATACCCAAGGTATTAATCAAAAGTTGCTGAGTGGATTGAACTAAAAACTAAGAAAAGTGCACCACCTAATTTAATCTTAATAATGGAAAAAGCCTTAGAGCTCTATAAAGCCGTGTGATGAGGAAAAAGTGCCTGAACAAGTACGTACTTATTTAGTACAGACTGGTTCCACAAGTTCACATTGCACAGCAATTGCATAATAATAAATTTTCTGGTGAATGTTCTGCTAACCACACAGCTGCAGGAATTTCCCTGCTACATTACAGGAAATTATTTCTGAGGGTGTCTACAAGTCAAGTGTTTAATGCTGACAAAACATGTCTTTATTGGAAGACGTCAGCAAGAACTTACATCAGGCAGCAAAAGGAAAGTGCATCAGGATTCAAAGGATTGCTTCAGCTTGCAACTTTGTGGTAATGCATCAGGTGATTTTTAAGTGTAAGTCGTTGGTTATTTATCACTCGAAGACTGTGTTTTGAAAGGGACAAATAAAATTGCCTTACTAGTTATTTGGAGGTGAAACTAGTCAGTGTGGATGACAGAGGAATTATTTATTGAATGATTTAAGCATCACTTTATTTTCGAAGTCATGTTTTTCCTGTGCAGGAAGAACCTTGCATTCAAGGTTCTTTTTACTCTTTGATAATTCCCATACTCATCCAGAAGTTTTAGTGGACATGCAGTCAGATGTAAAGGTTGTGTTTTTACTACCAAATACAGTGGACCCCTGCATAACGCTATTAATCCGTTCCTGAGAGCTCAGTGTTATGCGAAATTATCGTTATGCGAATTAATTTTCCCCATAAGAAATAATGGAAATCAAATTAATCCGTGCAAGACACCCAAAAGTATGAAAAAAAAATTTTTTTTACCACATGAAATATTAATTTTAATACACACAAACTTAAGAAAACATGCACAGTTACATGACACCTTTATTGAAGATGTGGTGATGATTGATGGGATGGGAGGAGGGGAGACTGGATGGTTTTAGTGTTTAGAAGGGGAATCCCCTTCCATTAGGTGTCAAGTCCTTTTCTGGGGTTGCTTCCCTTCTTCTTTTAATGCCACTAGGACCAGCTTCAGTCACTGGACTTCTGTCGCACAACATATCTATCCATAGTGGCCTGTACCTCTCGTTCCTTTATTATTATTTTTTTTTTATCACACTGGCCGATTCCCACCAAGGCAGGGTGGCCCGAAAAAGAAAAACTTTCACCATCATTCACTCCATCACTGTCTTGCCAGAAGGGTGCTTTACACTACAGTTTTTAAACTGCAACATTAACACCCCTCCTTCAGAGTGCAGGCACTGTACTTCCCATCTCCAGGACTCAAGTCCGGCCTGCCGGTTTCCCTGAATCCCTTCATAAATGTTACTTTGCTCACACTCCAACAGCACGTCAAGTATTAAAAACCATTTGTCTCCATTCACTCCTATCAAACACGCTCACGCATGCCTGCTGGAAGTCCAAGCCTCTCGCACACAAAACCTCCTTTACCCCCTCCCTCCAACCCTTCCTAGGCCGACCCCTACCCCGCCTTCCTTCCACTACAGACTGATACACTCTTGAAGTCATTCTGTTTCGCTCCATTCTCTCTACATGTCCGAACCACCTCAACAACCCTTCCTCAGCCCTCTGGACAACAGTTTTGGTAATCCCGCACCTCCTCCTAACTTCCAAACTACGAATTCTCTGCATTATATTCACACCACACATTGCCCTCAGACATGACATCTCCACTGCCTCCAGCCTTCTCCTCGCTGCAACATTCATCACCCACGCTTCACACCCATATAAGAGCGTTGGTAAAACTATACTCTCATACATTCCCCTCTTTGCCTCCAAGGACAAAGTTCTTTGTCTCCACAGACTCCTAAGTGCACCACTCACTCTTTTTCCCTCATCAATTCTATGATTCACCTCATCTTTCATAGACCCATCCGCTGACACGTCCACTCCCAAATATCTGAATACGTTCACCTCCTCCATACTCTCTCCCTCCAATCTGATATTCAATCTTTCATCACCTAATCTTTTTGTTATCCTCATAACCTTACTCTTTCCTGTATTCACCTTTAATTTTCTTCTTTTGCACACCCTACCAAATTCATCCACCAATCTCTGCAGCTTCTCTTCAGAATCTCCCAAGAGCACAGTGTCATCAGCAAAGAGCAGCTGTGACAACTCCCACTTTGTGTGTGATTCTTTATCTTTTAACTCCACGCCTCTTGCCAAGACCCTCGCATTTACTTCTCTTACAACCCCATCTATGAATATATTAAACAACCACGGTGACATCACACATCCTTGTCTAAGGCCTACTTTTACTGGGAAAAAATTTCCCTCTTTCCTACATACTCTAACTTGAGCCTCAATATCCTCGTAAAAACTCTTCACTGCTTTCAGTAACCTACCTCCTACACCATACACTTGCAACATCTGCCACATTGCCCCCCTATCCACCCTGTCATACGCCTTTTCCAAATCCATAAATGCCACAAAGACCTCTTTAGCCTTATCTAAATACTGTTCACTAATATGTTTCACTGTAAACACCTGGTCCACACACCCCCTACCTTTCCTAAAGCCTCCTTGTTCATCTGCTATCCTATTCTCCGTCTTACTCTTAATTCTTTCAGTTATAACTCTACCATACACTTTACCAGGTACACTCAACAGACTTCTCCCCCTATAATTTTTGCACTCTCTTTTATCTCCTTTGCCTTTATACAAAGGAACTATGCATGCTCTCTGCCAATCCCTAGGTACCTTACCCTCTTCCATACATTTATTAAATAATTGCACCAACCACTCCAAAACTATATCCCCACCTGCTTTTAACATTTCTATCTTTATCCCATCAATCCCGGCTGCCTTACCCCCTTTCATTTTACCTACTGCCTCACGAACTTCCCCCACACTCACAACTGGCTCTTCCTCACTCCTACAAGATGTTATTCCTCCTTGCCCTATACACGAAATCACAGCTTCCCTATCTTCATCAACATTTAACAATTCCTCAAAATATTCCCTCCATCTTCCCAATACCTCTAACTCTCCATTTAATAACTCTCCTCTCCTATTTTTAACTGACAAATCCATTTGTTCTCTAGGCTTTCTTAACTTGTTAATCTCACTCCAAAACTTTTTCTTATTTTCAACAAAATTTGTTGATAACATCTCACCCACTCTCTCATTTGCTCTCTTTTTACATTGCTTCACCACTCTCTTAACCTCTCTCTTTTTCTCCATATACTCTTCCCTCCTTGCATCACTTCTACTTTGTAAAAACTTCTCATATGCTAACTTTTTCTCCCTTACTACTCTCTTTACATCATCATTCCACCAATCGCTCCTCTTCCCTCCTGCACCCACTTTCCTGTAACCACAAACTTCTGCTGAACACTCTAACACTACATTTTTAAACCTAACCCATACCTCTTCGACCCCATTGCCTATGCTCTCATTAGCCCATCTATCCTCCAATAGCTGTTTATATCTTACCCTAACTGCCTCCTCTTTTAGTTTATAAACCTTCACCTCTCTCTTCCCTGATGCTTCTATTCTCCTTGTATCCCATCTACCTTTTACTCTCAGTGTAGCTACAACTAGAAAGTGATCTGATATATCTGTGGCCCCTCTATAAACATGTACATCCTGAAGTCTACTCAACAGTCTTTTATCTACCAATACATAATCCAACAAACTACTGTCATTTTGCCCTACATCATATCGTGTATACTTATTTATCCTCTTTTTCTTAAAATATGTATTACCTATAACTAAACCCCTTTCTATACAAAGTTCAATCAAAGGGCTCCCATTATCATTTACACCTGGCACCCCAAACTTACCTACCACACCCTCTCTAAAAGTTTCTCCTACTTTAGCATTCAGGTCCCCTACCACAATTACTCTCTCACTTGGTTCAAAGGCTCCTATACATTCACTTAACATCTCCCAAAATCTCTCTCTCTCCTCTGCATTCCTCTCTTCTCCAGGTGCATACACGCTTATTATGACCCACTTCTCGCATCCAACCTTTACTTTAATCCACATAATTCTTGAATTTACACATTCATATTCTCTTTTCTCCTTCCATAACTGATCATTTAACATTACTGCTACCCCTTCCTTTGCTCTAACTCTCTCAGATACTCCAGATTTAATCCCATTTATTTCCCCCCACTGAAACTCTCCTATCCCCTTCAGCTTTGTTTCGCTTAGAGCCAGGACATCCAACTTCTTTTCATTCATAACATCAGCAATCATCTGTTTCTTGTCATCCGCACTACATCCACGCACATTTAAGCATCCCAGTTTTATAAAGTTTTTCTTCTTCTCTTTTTTAGTAAATGTATACAGGAGAAGGGGTTACTAGCCCATTGCTCCCGGCATTTTAGTTGCCTCATACGACACGCATGGCTTACGGAGGAAAGATTCTTTTCCACTTCCCCATGGACAATAGAAGAAATAAAAAAGAACAAGAGCTATTTAGAAAAAGGAGAAAAACCTAGATGTATGTATATATATATATGCATGTGCGTGTCTGTGAAGTGTGACCAAAGTGTAAGTAGGAGTAGCAAGATATCCCTGTTATCTAGCGTGTTTATGAGACAGAAAAAGAAAAAGAAACCAGCAATCCTACCATCATGCAAAACAGTTACAGGTTTTTGTTTCACAGTCATCTGGCAGGACGGTAGTACTTCCCTGGGTGGTTGCTGTCTACCAACCTACTACCTTTATGACTTTCCTAAACTGTTTCACAACAGTGTCAGTGTAATAGTCACCAGCACAGCTTGCAATAGCTGTCTGAGGGTGATTTTCATCCATGAAGGTTTGCACTTCAAGCCACTTTGCACAAATTTTCTTAATCTTTGAAGTAGGCAACTTCTTCAATTTCTCTCTCCGAACTGGCAGCCTCACCATGCCTTATCACACTGTGTATGCCACTACGCCTCTTAAATCTCTCAAACCAACCTTTGCTGGCCTTAAATTCACTCGCATCACCACTAGTTGCAGGCATTTTTCTAATTAAATCCTCGTGCAACTTCCTAGTCTTTTCACTTATGATCGCTTGAGAGATGCTATCGCCTGCTATCTGTTTTTCATTTACCCACACCAATAACAGTTTCTCAACATCTTCTATCACTTGCGATCTGTTTCGAAAACACAGTTGAACCTTTTGCAAGAACAGCTTCCTTGATTGCTGTTTTGTTGGCCAAGATAGTAGCGATGGTTGATTGGGGTTTGGTATACAACCTGGCCAGCTCCGAGACACGCACTCCACTTTCGTACTTGGCTATTATCTCTTTCATTTCCATAGTAATTTTCACCCTTTTTACCACAGGGCTGGCACTAGAAACTTTCTTGGGGCCCATGGTGACTTATTTTGCAGCTACAAGCACTAAAAACACTGTGATAATATGAAATGTACCGAGTGTATGCTTAGATGCGACCACACTGGCTGGATTGTAAACACTGGCACGCACGGGGCAGCTGAGGCCACATGGGACGCGTCCCGGACGAATCACGTGAGGCGAGGCAAAATTTTTGCGTTCGAATGCTTCGTATGGCGGATTTAACGTAACGCGATGTGTTCGTAAGGCGGGGATCCACTGTACTTTTAATAACTATAGTGATATCACACATCTTTATCTAAGGTCATTTTTACTGGAAATTATTCCTCTTCTCTACATGCTGTACATACCTTACTATCTTAGCCTTACTCTTCATAAAAACTACAGCTTCTAAGAACCTAACACACACACACACACACACACGCACACGCACATGCCTAGGACAAAATGGTAACTAACACACACACACACACACACACACACACACACACACCAACCAACCATACTTTTGCAATACTAACCACATCATTTCCCTATTCACTTCATTGCATGCTGTTCACAAATCTATAAGCACATCAAACTGCTCCTTTTTCAATATTTCATCACAAACATTTGATTCACACCTGCTCTACACTTATTAAATGCACCATGTTCCTTTGCAATCATATACTGTACCCACATACAATATACTGTATTATATTTATATATGGTCACATTCTAAGGCCACAATTAAAGATTTTAACACTGATAAGATACTGATGTAATAAAGATTGGAGGCTTATTAAAAATTATGTAATTATATGGTAAACCATGATTTAATTTTGTATTCCATTTATATAATGTGTGTAAAATTATGAAATAAGCTTTTATGTTTTGAAAAAAAGTTCAAATAAATGTCTGTTCCTCTGCTCTGAGAATTTTGCACTGTATATTTATGAAAACCAAAAATAGTACAGGTACAGTTAATTATTATAATCATTACTAAGCACTAAACCCACAAGGGTCATAGTGATTTTGAACAATATTGAAAACTTCACAAATTTGCAAAGATTGTAAGTCTTTTTATGAGCTCAGATTATTCTCTTAAAACTAGAAATTGATGTGAAGAAATTGTAGAAAAAAGCCTGTATTATATAGCTTTCATTGAAGGTTAAAATAGCTTTGATAAAAAAACAAAAACAAATTCTAATGTATGTCTGTTCCCCTGCTCCTGTTAGGGTTAAAATTTTGATAAACATTCTAATATTAATATCTAGTTCTCTGCCCCTACAAGGGGACCTCACACTTATAAAGTTTGATGGAAAAGCAAATGGCTGTTGTAATATAAATAATAATAATATTCAGAAATTGCTCCTTTTCTTCATCACTTACGCATATAATATTTATAAGACTCGCCTCTTCATTTTCAGTAATGGAGACTTTTTTTCTCCCATACTTGCTTTTCCTATGGCTTATACATGTATAATTTCTAACCAAGTTCTCTTCTTGATACTTCCCAGTAAGAGAACCTCTCCCAGTCTTAACCCTGTATCCCTGAGTATTTCGTATGTCAAGATAAAATTAATTCCTTCTCTTAGGTGTTACAGACATAAGCTTAGTTCAAGTAAGCTTTCTTCATAGCCCAGGTTTCCTTAACTCGTGCACCAGTTTATGCATTCCTTTGGAGTTTATAAATTTGCGATAAAATAAGAACATTATCACTGACAATAAAGTACAGTACTATATGTGAATTTCCTCTCAAGAGATATTCTTTGATGTTGGTGATGGGCTTTTGATCCCAGAATTTGCACCTGATCTCTCCCTTCTTGGATATGATCTGATTGCCTCCCATTTGCTTGTATAGTACTGCCCTTTCTCCATGAAAGTAATAATGTATGTGAATTTTGTGGATAGGTGTTTGAGGTTTTACATGAAATGAACACCGATTTGACTGGTACTAACAACGTGTTAATGTAGTGATTCAAGTTCAGTACAGTGTATTAATATATTCATGTAAAAATTCATTGTTAGAATTTGACCATTATTGCATATTAATCATTGTGAATTGCAGAGCCTATTTATCTACCTCCCTCCTTCAAGGGAGGTGGCTTGATGTCAGCAAGGGGCTCTTGATTCAAGGAATGGGACTTCACCTCCCCTTCCTTGAATCGAACCTGAATGCCTCCCATTCCCAAGGCACTATGATTCCTACAGGTTTAGTGCTTCCTCATGAGTAAAATGAAATTTCTCTACCTCCCACCTTTCTAAATTTTGTTTCCTTTCCTATTTTAAACTTGACCTGAACTGTTGGGATTTATGCCTAAAGTATGCTTGCATTCTTTGTAACATCTCAAGAGTGCCTTATTTTGTAGGCATGGTTACTTGTGCATGGGTAGCTTTGCTTATTGTCTTTTGATCATGTGTTCTGCCTGTTCATCCTCAGATAACATGACCAAATTCCTCCAGAAGATAATGGTGGTGGTTCGACCAAGTACTTCATAGGTATAAAGGTGTCTTAGTTACTTGTGCTTCTATAGTGTCTTGAAAAACTTCATTATCTTTAGCTTTCAAATTTTGTTATATTTTTTAATCTCTGAAAATGTTAAAGTTATCTGAAATTTATTGATTTTCTTTTAATTATAGTGTATAGTAATCTCTCTTATAGTAAAGTGAAATTATTCTAATGAAATATTTATATTTTGATAAAAGTAAATATAAATAATTTTAAAGATATGATTAATATTACAGAAGTAACTAACATTATCAAATATTCCACAGATAACTTAAATATAGTACTGCAAAAGGTGATGATGGTTTGCCAACCAGAAAAAGCTGCAAGTCTGTGAAGAGCAACACGTTCCTTCGAAAGGCTAAGGATTCTCTAAGAAAATTACACAGAGAGAACATTTAACTTGCTGTAACAAGTACTCTCTTATTTTCTGGCAAACTGTTTTATTCCGTGAAATTATCGATTTTAATTATTTTGTCTAGCTATGCTTTACTTTCAACTGGTGGCATATTTGTAAGAGATGGGACAAAGAAATCCTCTCACAGTGAACTAAATAACACTACTTACAACAAACAGATGATTCAATGCTTTTATCACTTTTCCACTGGGAATTGGGAGAGATGAATATTTTGTAAGTAAATAGTATCTTGAGTGCTGTGACAGGGGAGTGGGATTACATTACATGCCACTAAATATAATGTAGACAAGGACTTCTGCTTTAGTTTTTTGCACCAAGTAGGCTTTGATCATTTTTATAATACAGTATGAAAACCTTTGTATAGTTGATTACATTTAAGAAATGTGTGTTTACATAATTACTGGGATAATAAATGATGTAAATGATCTTGGAGTAGGAACAGTTGCAGTTATGTAGATTTACTGTGATATATACTTGTTTTCCATTTATTCTAGAAAAGGAAATTTAATTGATCAAAGAAGCGTTCTCGTGTACGTATTATATTGGGAATGATAATTTACACCCACTATTGTCAGAGTTAAAAAAATAAACTGCTGCCATATGTGGCTGGATTGAGGGGCTATGGTGTGCAGCTCACTTGAACTTCCACATGTCTGAGTTACATTTATAAATTAAGATTTAGGAACCTTTTAAATATGAATAAATCTCCTCAGTATTCAGCTACATAGTAGCATTTACGGTATGTAATTTTCTAGATTAATACTATTTCATCAAGTACATTTTAAATTTACTATGGATATTTTTGATCATAAATGTTTTACAGCAAACTGTAGCCATTTATGACACAGAACTATTTGAATTTTGCATCCAGTAATAATTATGACAGTCTCTCTCTCTCTCTCTTTCTGCAAAAAATAACAAACAGTTTGATTTTTTTCAAGACAGGTTTTCAACTTGTTTAAATTTGATACTATAGATCTGAAACAGGTTTCTTAGTTGCAAGATATGTGACCAATTTCATTATATTTTCTAACAGGTGCCACAAGAATATGGCAAGATATTTTAAAAACTATGAAGGGATTTGCTTTATTTTCGCATTGTCATGAGATTTAGATGTACCAGGATCTATGTCTAAAACACAACTCTTGGAAACTTTCATTTGTTTAAAATTTTATATTATATTTAGATAGTATACCATATTCAAGGAATAAGATTTCTCTCCTTTGACCACATTTATGCTGTTTAACTCTCACTACTAAGGGCCTGCTCCTGCAGTCTGATAAAATATTTAAATTTTTATGCTTCTTTCTCAGATATACTTGTTTATGTAAAACAATCTTTTTATGCAGTATTTTATAAATTATTTAAATTTCAACCTACACCAAAATAGCAATTCGTTTGTTTTTCTGTTGCATATTTGTCAGTTGTAGATGTGGAGACTATAACAAACCTGCATGATGAAATTCTTGCATATGCCACTCTGTTCCTACTGGTAATGTAGGTAGGTCAATAAGCATATTACACTGGACATTAAAAGATAAGGGTAATACCAATATTCTGTAAAATATTAAAAAGCTGTAAGAGAGAAATGATATTTTGGTAAAATATTTATCTTTTTTTTTTATCAACATCAGTTAGTACTGTAATTCTGTATTTTGTATTTATATGAAATCAGTAACCATATATAATTTTTTTATCAAGAGTTCCTTGATAATCAGTTTGTGGTCAGCAAGATATAAATATCCTCATTATTCAGAATCTAATAATTAAAAGATAACTACTGGTTTGAAATATTCAGTATATTTTTATATTACAACTCATATTTACATGAATTATGACAGAGGGGTAAATAAAAAAAAAAAAATGGAACTGAATATTTGAATGTACTGCGTTTGTCATACGTTACTGGGACCATTGTTTACATGCTGGAGGATGTTTGAGCAAGAGTGATTGGATAGTTCTGATGTACTGTGTATACAAAACCACACTATAGACATTCAAATAACTGCAAAATTGGTATGTTATTTCTTTACAAAGTTTTAACTGGGACTTCGTGGGGATCTGAGATTTGCTTTGTCTGTAAAGTAATGAATTGGTAACTATTGAAATATGTTATGACACTGTGAACTATCCTCATGCCTACATTTGAATATATTACTGTATGGCAGATAATACAGTATTCTCTTGACAGATACAAATACAGTGCAGCTTTCATCTACTAGTCAAGTGCCATAATTTAGCAAATTTGATACCTAGATAAGTTTGACGTATGCATATTATGGAGAACAAGAGCATGTTTGCTACTGAATTACATTTTTAACACCAAGTGTAGGGAGTAGGATTAGTTGAAGGCTTGAACAATTTTTCTCGCAAATCCCTACCCTTCCCACACCGCTGCCTAAACGGCTGAGACTTGTATGATAGTTTCTACCTACCTGCAGGTTTAGTGCATAAAGCAGATATGTTAAAGGTTAAGTAACTATAAACCAGATGCAAATGTTATATCCAACATTGTAGATTTATTACCAATGCCTTTGCATATATGCTCTTGTAGGTGGAAGCCATTTGTGACAAAGGCTAGTTTCTAAAAACTATAAAATATTCATGAAATAAGCTTTTAAAAGAGAAGGTGGTTGTAAATACCAGAAAGCTTACATTCAGTTTTATATAAAAATTAATTTAAAATTATGTTTAGTTTCACATTAAAAACTAATAAACCTGTTGGGTGATGCAGGATAGGAAATGCAAAGTAAAAGAGCAAAGCATTACTACAGTTAAGTTGTTCTAAATCGTTTATTTCACCTTTTCAACTCCTTTATAAATCTGGTTTCTTTTTTATTATAATAATAAAAAATCTGGTTGAAATATTTTTTTTTTTCAAGGGTTGAACATAGTCAAAGTTATTCACTGAATTTCTAATAGCCTATTAAGTGCAATTTGAAGAAAGTCTTCCATCACATTTAAATGTTAGCTGCTGAGAGCTGTTTTGCTGTCTGTCAAAAGTGTGTAAGTTGCCATTTACACATTTACAAATGATGCCTCATATAGTCCCAAAGTCAATGGAGGATGTGATGCATGGTTGTTGCAACTGCCAATGCCAGTGATAAAATACAGCTGTCAATTTGTTCACTAAGACTATTTACCAAGTTAAATTTGATTCAAGTTATCATTTTAACATACATATTTAACAGAAATATTTAGAACTGTAACTTGATTTCTAAAGGCAAGAACTGCCATGTTTATACATACATCTGGCATATCCTTCATTGTTGCAGAGGCAAAGGTAGTGTAAATAACTCAGTCATGTAAAGATATTTAGTAATGTATAGGGCAATTTATGTGATACTGAGAGGGTGTGAGAGTGAGATAGTGAGTGTGAGAAAGTATGAGTGTGTGTGCATGTGAGAGTGCACACTATACATCATATAAATACATACATGTATGTATATATATGATATGCATATATATACTGTACACTTGCATATGCACACACGTGCAAAAAAAAAGTTTTGTTAAATATATGTAAATGTCATTCTTTGGTGTGTAATTCCATATGTCAATACTGGCTCTTCTTGAGGCCAGGCACCCTATGAAAACCAGTGTTTGTGTTGTTGGTATAGCAAAAGCCTTGATATATTATACAAATGTCTTAACTCTCTGGTAAAACAGACTTTTATCTTCTTGTTGAGAGTGGTAATAGAGGCATTGTAAGTATTGTACTAGGAAAGTTTTATGGGTATCTGTATATTGTCATTTCTGTGCTAGTAGGCAAAGTACCATTTCAATAATTTTTAGATTTAATATACTGGTAACCAAAATATGAGGAGCTGAACTCTGTTGTGGTATATGTTAGTGAGCTTCAAAGCTGCTCATCATTAGCCCTTAAAACAATACATGGTAGGGAACCTTGCCACCAATGTGGTGGGCAGTCTTTTTATGAAATTTAAAGCATTTAAAATACTGTAGTACAGAAAAATTTATATATTTATAAAAATAGGAACAATTACCTTAATAATAGTGAAAAAGTTACAGGCCTGAAGTGATAGTTTCACATTTGCACCCAAATATTTATTATATATACAAAGTTTGTTAATGGGTTTAGTTTTTTTTGTAATAGCTACTATTGTAGCTTTAAATAAGTAATCATGTATGTTTCATTGCGAAAAAAACCCTTTGGCAGTGAAATTACAACACATTAACATATCTGTCACACAGTTTTAGAATGAATCATTGTGTTCATACAAAATGATCAATACTTGCCACAAAACATGGACCAGTTAAGCAGTCTGTTTTATCATCAGAGAACTTTGTTTCATGCAGAGGGATTTTACCCACTAGCATAACACCTGTCTTTAAAACAGGGACTATGTCCACCTGCATGACAGTTATTTAAAACACTTGTTTCATGCAAAGGGACTATGTGCCCTAGCAGGAGTTTCATCTAAAACATTGTTTTAGGCAATTTGTGCCCACTACCATGACAATGCTGTGTAAAACACTAGCATAAGTCTGCATGGTGCACATAAATTTAGTGCTTAATATCAGAGGTTTACCCAATAATAGTCCTTGGCACTTTGAACCTGCTAGAATTTGTCCAGTTCTTCCTGCACAAGTATAAGCATGTTGCACCCAGTTTAAGGGTTTACAAGAACTAAGTTATGCTACTTTTATAACCTTTTTTTGTGATGTTTTTTTCAAACCTACAGAATTTTATCTCGAGACTTTATATGGTATGTAAATTGTTTTGAGTAAAAAATGCAAAATAAATATCAATAATGAAAGTAAAGATATTTTAAGCCTTGGCCTAAAATTTTGGTGACTAGGTTATCTTTTAAACTAGACCATTAATAATACAGAAGTTTAAATTTAATTTTATTTCTATAAATGAATACATCAGTGCTCAGAAAACAAATACATATCATAAGATTGAAAGAGTATTTCACATGCTAGTAATCTCGTCCAAAACTGTGATGCTCTGAAGAGTGTGTTACACTGCTATTTGAGCAGATAGTTGTTATTAACTCTTGGAAAAGTCATCACATTAGATGAGCTATATTTTATTACTTTGTTTTGAACACAGCTTAAGGCATGTAAAGTACTTAGATTCTTACAAGTGAATGAAAGTACACCATCCACATCTGTTTATGAAATGCCTATAGTTACATTCCTGAATCCTATGGTTTTAATAATCTACAACCCTAATGAATATAGAGCATATATTTAAGAGTGCATCTCAAAAATTCACTTCAGCTTTTTTTTTTTTTTTTTTTTGTGTTAATAGTCTGAAGAGATTTTCTATTCAGACTTTCTATAATACTCATATTATGGATTAACTTTTATTATATTGCATTTTAATCTTGATGTTGTATATTTTTTTTTGTATCATTATCTTTGCTGGAGTTACGGAATATTATTACCATTATTTTTATGTGCATTTTCAATAAGCACAAACTTTAATAGTGCAACAACTGCAAGTGCAAATTATTTAAAGATTAGGTAATATAGTATGCCTGTGTGCTATAAACACATTTTGATACGAAACCATGGATCAACCTTCATTGAGGCTGACTGATGATTGTGGTGAAAATGTTACATCTCAATGAATGCTCCTAGATACACTTACTGGTGGGAGAAATATAAACATGGCTATGATATGCATATTGATTTTTGCGTTATACTGCCAGGTTTACTTGTAAGTTTAAGCTGTCTTGGTTCCTTTCCACTGAGCTTAATGATGTGCAGCAAAGCATTTTTGTGGCCTGTGAGAAAATGTCCTTGTGTATTGAAATGTTTAGTAAACTGTCATTTTATGTATAGAAGAGACTTATCTTAAAAATGTCATACATTGTTCAACAAGATTTATGTTGTGAAAATAATGAGAGTTGTCGAGTGTACTTTGTGAAGAATGGATTGTACAACTGTTTGTTAATGTTGAATGAAGTAAACAACTTGATCACTGTGGCTTTCAGTCTCCTATTGAAGTTTTGCAATTATATGACTAAAGTTAGCTACTTTAATTGAACTTGTGTGACAAGCTACGATTTATATCTTTTTTTTTAACACGGCCGTTTCCCACCGAGGCAGGGTGACCCAAAAAGAAAGGAAATACTTTCATCATCAAACACTTTCACCATACATAATCACTGTCTTTGCAGAGGCACTTAGCTACAACAGTTTAGAAGTCCCTCCACACTGCCAATATCTCAAACCCTTCCTTTAAAGTGCAGGCATTGTACTTCCCATTTCCAGGACTCAAGTCCGGCAAACCAGTTTCCCCGAATCCCTTCACAAAATATTACCCTGCTCACACTCCAACAGCTCGTCAGGTCCCAAAAACCATTCGTACCTAATGCTCATGCATGCTTGCTGGAGGTTCAAGCCCCTTTACCCCTTCCCTCCATTATTATTACAATCAAGGGGGGAAGCGCTAAACCCGGAGGATTATCCCGCGCCTGGGGGGGGATGTGGAAGGCATTCAGGCTTAATTTGGGGAACTGGAGCACAGATCCAATTCCCTAAATCAAGAGCCCCTCACCAACATCAAGGAACCTTCCTTGAGGGGCCCTTCCCTCCAACCTTTTTGAGGATGACCCCTACCCTGCCTTCCTTTCCCTACAGATTTATACTCCAAGTTATTCTACTTTGTTCCAAACTACCTCAACAACCCCTCTTCAGCCCTTTGACTAATACTTTTAGTAACTCCACACCACCACTTAATTTCCACTCTCTGAATTTTCTGCATAATATTTACACCACGCATTGCCCTTAGACAGGACATTTCCACTGCCTCCAGCTGCCTCCTCACTGCAGCATTTACAGCCTAAGCTTCTCACCCATATAAGTGTTGGTACCACAATACTTTCGTACATTCCCTTCTTTGCCTCCACAGATACCTCAATGCACCACTTTCCTTTTTTTTTTTTCTTCATCAATTCTATGGTTAACCTCATCCTTCATAAACGCATCCACTGACAAGTCAACTCCCAAATACAGTGGCTCTGGTGGCCTGGTGGTTAACGCTCTCGCTTCACACGGTGAGGGCCTGGGTTCGATTCCCAGCCAGAGTAGAAACATTGGACGTGTTTCCTTCCACCTGTTGTCTATGTTCCCCATCAGTAAAATGGGTACCTGGGTGTTAGTCGACTGGTGTGGGTCGCATCCTGGGACACTGACCTAAGGAGGCCTGGTCATAGACCGGGCCGCGGGGGCGTTGACCCCCGGAACTCTCTCCAGATAAACTCCAGATAAACCCCCGCTTAACGATCACCTCCCAATGCGACCAATTATGTAAGTGCGTTTGTACGTGTATGATTGGGGGTCTGAAATGGACTAATCTACTTCACAATATTCCTTATGGGAACAAATTCGGTCAGTACTGGCACCTGAACATACTTCTGGAATGAAAAAATATCGTTAACCGGGGGTCCACTGTATCTGAAAACATTCACTTCTTCCATACTCCCTCTCTCCAATGTGATATCCCATTTTTCTTTATCTAAATTGTTTGATACCCTCATCACCTTACTCTTATCCATGTTCACTTTCAACTTTCTACCTTTACACACCCAAACTCATCCACTAACCTTTGCATCTTTTTTTTTAGAATCTCCCAAAAGCACATTATCAGCAAAAAGTAACTGTCAACTGCTATTTTGTATTTGATTCCTTAATTTAATCCCACCCCTCTCCCCAACACCTTAGCATTTACTTCTTTTACAGCCCTATCTATAAATATATTAAAACCACCATGGTGACATTACACATCCCTGTCTAAGACCTACTTTTACTAAGAAGTAAGCTCCCTCTCTCCTATACACCCTAACCTGAGCCTCACTATCCTCATAAAAAAACTCTTTACAGCATTTAGTAACTTATTACCTATACCATACACTTGCAACATCTGTCACATTGCTCCCCTATCCGATAACTTCCCTACCTTCATCTAAATACTATTCACATACATGCTTCAATGTAAACACTTGATCTACACATCCCCTACTCACTCTAAAGCCTCCTTGCTCATCTGCAATCCTACTCCTGTATCATTACCTGGTGAACAATATTTCCCTACAGTGTATTATTATAATCATAACTAAGCACTAAACCCATAAGGGTCATATGGCACTGACCTTAGTGTAAATGATGTGAAAGGCTACAAAAACCTCAATGCATACCAGTACTTTTGGGGTTGGGTATTATTATTATCAAAAAAAGCACTAAACCACAAGGGCTATACAGCGCTGCAGAGCAGGAAGGAAGCGAGGGTATCAGGTGGCAAAAGGGTGAGGGATGAGTAGTAGGTTATGGAGAACAGTGGGTCAGTGGATAGCAAAAGGGTAAATGGCAGCAAAAGATTGAGGTAGAAAGGGCTGAGGGGAGTGCAAAAGGTATTATCAGAGTTTGTGGAGTAAATCAGTCATTGTCAAGAAGTCAATGAGAGAGTCAGGATTAAAGGAGGGTCCATCAGCAAGAAGGGAAGGTAAAGAAAGAGTAGGAGAGCGGAGATGACGTTGGAGGTAAATTCTGCGTGGTTTTGATAGAGAGGGCAGTCTAACAGAATGTGGCTAACCGATATTGGAACCAGACACTTCTCACAGAGAGGAACAGGGCGCCTTTCCATGAGATACCCATGAGTAAGACGAGTGTGGCCAATGCGAAGACGGGAGAGAGTAGTCTCCCAACCTCGACACTGATGACAAGAAGACAGCCAGTTACCTATACTCGGTTTAAGAGACTGAAGTTTGTTACCGAGCAGATTAGACCAATGTTGTTGCCAACGGGTGTGAAGGTGGGTAGCTATTACAGCAAAATAGTCCATAAATGGAACACCTCTATATGAAACTGGTAGGTCATATACTGACTGTGCAGCAGTGTCTGCCTGTTCATTGCCCTGTACGTCAACATGACCAAGGCCCCAACAAAAAACAATGTCTTTATGCTTGGTAGAGATGCAGCATAGCTAAAGTTGGATATGGAGAACTAGGGGGTGAGGTGTATCAAATTTTCGTATAGCCTGTAGAGCACTAAGGGAGTCTGAGACAACGACAAATGATGACACAGGCATAGATGCAATATGGATAAGTGCTGCAAGAATGGCATACAATTCAGTAAAAATGCTAGCTGAATAGTAAATGCCCTCGCAGGTTGGGTAACAAATCTATGTAAACAAGCCCTTCTTCACCTCCTTTCAGCCTCAAGCCAATCTAAACTGCCTGAACCTACTTCAAACTTCATCCCAGCTTTCTTGAGGGTGCCGATAGACAAACCCTTCATTCTCTCCTCATTTTACCTAAACTTGACTATGAAAATTAAGTATATTCCTCAGATTCCACTGCTACTCTTCTAAACTTGATCCCATTCAGCATCAAAGGTTACCTTTATGTGTCTGGGCTTTTGATTTTCCCCTCAGTTGAAAGCCTGTATTCAAGAAGCAAACACCCCATCTTTGCAAGACTGACACTATACCCATTGTTTCTGCTTTTTTTTTTTATTATTATTATTAACACATCGGCCGATTCCCACCAAGGCAGGGTGGCCTGAAAAAGAAACTTTCATCATTATTCACTCCATCACTGTCTTGCCAGAGGGGTGCTTTACACTACAGTTATAAAACTGCAACATTAACACCCCTCCTTCAGAGTGCAGACACTGTACTTCCCATCTCCAGGACTCGAGGCCGGTCTGCTGGTTTCCCTGAATACCTTCATACATGTTACTTTGCTCACACTCCAACAGCATGTAAAGTATTAAAAGCCATTTGTCTCCATTCACTCTTATCAAATGCGCTCACGCATGCTTGTTGGAAGTCCAAGCCCCTTGCACACAAAGCCTCCTTTACCCCCTTCCTCCAACCTTTCCTAGGCCGACCCCTACCCTGCCTTCCCTCCACTACAGATTTATACACTCGAAGTCATTCTGTTTTGTTCCATTCTCTCTGCATGTCCGAACAACCTCAACAACCCTTCCTCAACCCTCTGGACAACAGTTTTGGTAATCCCGCACCTCCTCCTAACTTCCAAACTACGAATTCTCTGCATTATATTCACGCCACACATTGCCCTCAGACATGACATCTACACTGTCTCCAGCCTTCTCGTTGCAACATTCATCACCTATGCTTCACACCCATATAATAATGTTGGTATAACTATACTCTCATACATTCCCCTAAATAACAAAAAGAGGCACAATACCGTGACTGGAACGATACACAAATAACCCACACATAAAAGAGAGAAGCTTACAACGACGTTTCGGTCCGACTTTGTAAATGGTCCAAGTCGGACCGAAACGTCGTTGTAAGCTTCTCTCTTTTATGTGCGAGTTATCTGTGTATACATTCCCCTCTTTGCTTCCATGGACAAAGTTCTTTGTCTGCACAGACTCCTAAGTGCACCACTCGTCCTTCATAGACCCATCTGCTGACACGTCCACTCCTAAATATCTGAATACATTCACCTCCTCCATACTCTTTCCCTCCAATCTGATATCTAATTTTTCGTCACCTAATCTTTTTATCCTCATCATCTTGCTCTTTCCTATATTCACTTTTAATTTTCTTCTTTTAAATACCCTACCAAATTCATCCACCAACCTCTTCAACTTCTCTTCAGAATCTCCCAAAAGCACAGTGTCATCAGCAAAGAGCAACTGTGACATCTCCCACTTTGTGTTTGATTCTTTATCTTTTTAACTCCATACCTCTTGCCAAGACCCTCGCATTCACTTCTCTTACAACCCCATCTATAAATATATTAACCCTTTTAGGGTTGGTGCCGTACTAGTACGGCTTGCACGCCAGGGTTGGTGCTGTACTAGTATACATAAATTCTAACACCTTCAAATCTAACAAGAGAAAGCTGGTAGGCTTACATATGAAAGAATGGGTCCATGTGGTCAGTGTGCATGGTATAAAAAAAAATCCTGCAGCACACAGTGCATAATGAGAAAAAAAAATCCGACCGTGTTTTTGGTTTAAAACAGCGACTTTGCAGTGTATTTCCGTATGCTATTTATGGTTGTATTCTAGTTTTCCTGGTCTCATTTTATAGAATGGAAGACATATTATGGAAATTGAGATGATTTTGATTGGTTTCACAATGAAAAGTACCTTGAAATTGAGCCTAAAGTAGCAGAAATGTTTGGTTTTTGCCAAAGTTCAAAGGTAAACAAATCATGCCACGCGTCCAATACACGTCAACTGGTGAGTGTAATATTCTTTCACAAGTGCCCTGATATTATTTATACCATTTCTAAGCCATTTCTACACAAATGCAGTAGTCTGCTTAACATAAATCTATTTTTTTGCGAGAAAAATTCAAAATGAAAAGCAAAAGAAATGTAACAGAGGCCTGGGGACATGAGTAATGAACAGAGGAAATGTTATTTTAGTGCCAGAAATGTCTGTCTTGTTTATTCTGGACCCTATTTGGAAATTGGCATCTTTTGAAATTTGTGTGAAATTGGCAAAATTGCCAATTTCTGACCACATTATTGGATAGTGGAAATAGGTAAATGGGTGTTTTTTTGTACTCATTCGATAGAAAAAATGGAGTTCTAGTAAAATAATTATGATTTCTGTCGACTGGTACATTAGAATTGGCCGAAAATAGGGCTCAAATTGGGCAAAATCACCGATGCGCAAACATCGTTGAGACTGCTACCTTTGCGAGAGCATAACTCCATAAGTTTTCCATCAAATTTCATACTTTTGGTGTCATTACGATCAGGGAAAAGATTCTCTTTCATTTCATAAGATTTTTTTTTTTCAAAAAATTTCCGACCAAGTGTAGGAGAGGCCCTGCCAACCACGAAAAGGTTAAACAACCACGGTGACATCACACATCCTTGTCTAAGGCCTACTTTTACTGGGAAATAATCTCCCTCTCTCCTACATACTCTAACCTGAGCCTCACTGTCCTCAAAAACTCTTCACTGCTTTCAGTAACCTACCTCCTATATCATACACCTGCAAGATCTGCCACATTGCCGCCTTATCTAAATACTGTTAACCTATATGTTTAACTGTAAACACTTGGTCTACACACCCCCTACCTTTCCTAAAGCCTCCTTGTTTATTCTTTGTCCTACTCTCCGTCTTACTCTTTAATTCTTTCAATAATAACTCTACCATACACTTTACCAGGTAGTATATTCAACAAACTTATTCCCCTATAATTTTTGCACTCTCTTTTATCCCCTTTGCCTTTATACAAAGGAACTATGCATGCTCTCTGCCACTCCCTAGGTACCTTACCTTCTTCCATATATTTATTAAATAATAGCACCAACCACTCCAAAACTATATCCCCACCTGCATTTAACATTTCTATCTTTATCCCATCAATCTCAGCTGCCTTACCCCCTTTCATTCTACCCACTGCCTCACGAACTTTCCCCACACTCACAACTGGCTCTTCCTCACTCCTACAAGATGTTATTCCTCCTTGCCCTATACACGAAATCACAGCTTCCCTATCGTCATCAACATTTAACAATTCCTCAAAATATTCCCTCCATCTTCCTGATACCTCTAACTCTCCATTTAATAACTCTCCTCTCCTATTTTTAACTGTCAAATCCATTTGTTCCCTAGGCTTTCTCAACTTATTAATCTCACTCCAAAACTTTTTCCTATTTTCAACAAAATTTATTGATAACATCTCACCCACTCTCTTATTTTCCCTCTTTTTAGATTGCTTCACCACTATCTTAGCCTCTCTTTTTCTCTCCATATACTCTTCCCTCCTTGCATCACTTCTACTTTGTAAAAAACCTCTCATATGCTAACGTTTTCTCCCTTACTACTCTCTCTTTACATCATCATTCCACCAATCGCTCTTCTTCCCTTCCGCACCCACTTTCCTGTATCCACAAACTTCTGCTGAACACTCTGACACTACATTTTTAAACCTACCCCATACATCTTCGACCCCACTGCCTATACTCTAACTAGCCCATCTCACTAGCATATCTTACCCTAACTGCCTCCTCTTTTAGTTTATACACTTTCGCCTCTCTCTTACTTGCTGCTTCTATTTTCCTTGTATCCCATCTACCTTTTGCTCTCACTGTAGCTACAACTAAAAGGTGATCTGACATATCTGTGGCCCCTCTATAAACATACATCCTGAAGTCTACTCAACAGTCTTTTATCTACCAATACATAGTGTAACAAACTACTGTCATTTCGCCCAACATCATATCATGTATATTTATTTATACTCTTTTTCTTTAAATACATATTACCTATAACTAAACCCCTTTCTATACAAAGTTCAATCAAAGGGCTCCCATTACCATTTACACCTGGCACCCTAAACTTACCTACCACACTCTCTTCTTTAGGTCCCCTACCACAATTAATTTCTCACTCGGTTCAAAGGTTCCTATACATTCGCTTAACATCTCCCAAAATCTCTCTCTCTCCTCTACACTCCTCTCTTCTCCAGGTGCATACACGCTTATTATGACCCACTCTTCACATCCGACCCTTATTGTAATCCACATAATCCTTGAATTTACACATTTATTTTCCCTCTTTTCCTTCCATAGCTGATCCTTCAACATTATTGCTATCCCTTCCTTAGCTCTAACTCTCTCTGATACTCCTGACTTAATCCTATTTATTTCTCCCCACTGAAACTCGCCTACCCCCTTCAGCTTTGTTTCGCTTAGGGCCAGGACATCCAACTTCTTTTCATTCATAACATCGGCAATCATCTCTTTATCATCCACACTACATCCATGCACATTCAAGCATCCCAGTTTTATAAAGTTTTTCTTCTTCTCATTTTTAGTAAATGTGTACAGGAGAAGAGGTTACTAGCCCATTGCTCCCAGCATTTTAGTTGCCTCATACGATACACATGGCTTACGGAGGAAAGATTCTTTTCCACTTCCCCATGGACAACAGAGAAAAAAAAAAACTAGAACAAGAGCTATTAACAAAAAGAAGAAAAACCCTAGATGTGTGTATGTATATACAGTGGACCCTCGCCTTACAATATTAATCCGTTACTGAGAGCTCATCATAAGCCGAAATTATCGTTAGCCGAATTAATTTTCCCCATAAGAAATAATGGAAATCAAATTAATCCGTTCCTGACACCCCAAAGTATGAAAAAAATTTTTTTTTTACCACATGAAATATTAATTTCAATACACACAAACTGAAGAAGACATGCACAATTACTACTCTACTAAGAATAGAATACATGATACTTACCTTTATTGAAGGTCTGATGATGATTGATGGGATGGGAGGAGGGGAGTGTGTGGAAGTTATTGTTTAGAAGGGGAATCCTCTTCCATTAGGACTTGAGGTAGCAAGTACTTTTCTGGGGTTACTTCCAGGGCAGGTGTGGGTTTTCTTGCTAACTCGGTTGAGGGGGTTGTTAGGACTTTAAACTAGGATTAGTTAGAGGTATGGGTTTAGAAATGATAAATAATGAGTATGGATATATTGACTTATGCTCTGATGTTAAGAATCTTAATAGTAACTGTCATGGAGTAACTCTGGGTAATGATAATTTCAGAAATTGTGTTAAAACAAAGATGACTAGGAAAAATGAGCAGAAGAAAAAACATATGATGGTGTTTTATGCTAACAGTTGAAGTGCAAGAAATAAAATTAATGAACTACGTTTGGTAGCATGTGCTGGGAACTTTGATATCATTGCATTAACTGAAACGTGGTATGATTTAAAGAGTCGGGATATGACTGCTGAGTGTAATATTCAGGGATTTAAGTTGTTCAATGTGGATAGATCTAATGGGAAGGGGGGAGGAGTTGCATTGTATGTTCGAGAAAATATTAATTGTTGCATAAAAAGAGGTATAAAAATAGATGGAGCAGTAACAGAGTCTGTTTGGGTAGAGTTCGTGGAGGGTCAAGAAAAACTAATTCTAGGTGTAATATACCGACCTCCAGGCTTGGATCACGATAGAGGGAGACTTCTTTGGGACGAAATTGTTAGGGCTTCTGGACACAGTAACATAGTCATAGTAGGGGACTTTAACTTTAGTCAAATTGACTGGAATTCTTTGACAGGTAATCTAGAGTCCAGTGACTTTATGGAAACAGTTCAGGACTGTTTTCTGAAACAGAGCGTAACTGAGCCAACCAGGGGTAATAATTTGCTAGACCTAGTCTTGTCAAATAAGGAAACACTCGTGAATAATCTGGAGATCACTGAAGAGCTTGGCGCAAGTGATCACAAATCCATCACTTTTAGCATTAATTGGGAATGCAAGAATAATGATAATACAGTAAAAATCCCTGATTTTCGTTCTGCCGATTATAATGGACTTAGGGAACATTTGTCTAATCTTGATTGGGGTTATATAGCTAATGATTTTATTGACGATAATCATACTTATGAATATGAAGGGATCTGCTTTTATGATTGTTTTCTTAATAATGTACACAGTGCCCAGAGTATATACATTCCCCAGAGAGAAATTAGGTCTAATAATAACGATCCCAAATGGGTTAACAGGAGGCTAAAGCATCTATTAGGGGAGAAAAGGGGAATTTATAGGCACATCAGAAGAGGAGAGGTTAATCTTACTGACCAATATGCTCAGCTTAAAAGAGAAGTAAAAAAGGCGATTAGAAAGGCTAAACGTTACTATGAAATTAGAGTTGCTAATGAATCAAAGACTAATCCAAAGGGGTTCTTTCAAGTGTATAGGTCGAAGGTGAAGGAAAAAGTAGGACCTCTGAAAACTGGGAATGGACAGCTGA
The DNA here is from genome assembly GCF_038502225.1 of Cherax quadricarinatus. Taxonomy (NCBI): domain Eukaryota; kingdom Metazoa; phylum Arthropoda; class Malacostraca; order Decapoda; family Parastacidae; genus Cherax; species Cherax quadricarinatus. Next base: position 6,788,681 of record NC_091314.1, on the reverse strand, counting down.
CGGATAATGAACTGGAAATGTGTTCCTTATTTAATGACTACTTTTTGTCAGTTTTTACACAGGAAGATGTAAATGAGATTCCAGTAATTAATAATTATTTAGTTCCTGATGAATTTAAGTTAACTAATATTACTGTCACGAGGGACATGGTTATTAAACAGATAGACAAACTGAAACAAAATAAGTCCCCGGGACCCGATGAGTTGTTTTCAAGGGTACTTAAGGAATGCAAGATAGAGCTTAGTCAGCCATTAACGAGTGTATTCAATGCGTCCATCCTTACCAGTGTTGTGCCAGAGTTGTGGAAGATGGCTAATGTGGTTCCTATATTCAAATCAGGGGATAAGTCCACTCCTTCAAATTACCGTCCAATAAGCCTGACATCTATAGTGGGCAAGTTATTAGAATCAATTATAGCTGACATTATCAGAAGTCACCTTGAAGAGCATAACTTGATAAATGAATCTCAGCATGGATTCACGAGAGGTCGTTCCTGCCTGACAAACTTGCTGACGTTCTTCAATAGAACATTTGAAGCAGTTGACAGTGATAAGGAATATGATATTGTTTATTTGGATTTTAGTAAAGCCTTCGACAGAGTACCTCACAAGAGACTCTTAAGAAAAGTGGCAGCTCATGGTATAGGAGGTAAAGTTCTAGCATGGATTGAGGCATGGCTTACCAATAGAAAGCAGAGAGTTACAATTAATGGAGTGAAATCTAAATGGGGATTAGTCACTAGTGGCGTTCCACAAGGATCAGTTTTAGGCCCTCTCCTGTTCATAATTTACATTAATGACCTTGATGAAGGGATTACTAGTGACATGAGTAAGTTTGCTGATGATACAAAGATAGGCCGTATAATTCACTCTGAGGAGGATATCAATGAACTCCAGGACGATTTGAACAAATTAATGTCTTGGTCTGAAAAATGGCAGATGAAGTTTAATGTGGATAAGTGTAAGGTACTTGCCCTTGGTAATGAAAATAACCCTCGAAGCTATAATCTAGGTGAAGTAGAGCTTGGTCATACAGAATGTGAAAAAGACTTGGGAGTCATGGTAAGCAGAAATCTAAAGCCAAGACAGCAGTGCCTTAGTGTGCACAACAAGGCCAACAGATTACTTGGATTTATCTCAAGAAGTATAAGTAACAGAAGTCCAAAAGTTATTTTACAGCTCTATACATCACTAGTGAGGCCTCATTTAGATTATGCTGCTCAGTTTTGGTCCCCTTACTACAGGATGGACATAGACTCACTAGAGAACATACAGAGAAGAATGACTAAAATGATTTACTGTGTAAGGAACCTCCCGTATGAAGATAGACTTAAAGCCTTAAATCTCCACTCTCTGGAGAGGCGTAGAATGAGGGGAGATATCACTGAAGTGTATAAGTGGATGACGGGCATAAACAAGGGAGATATTAATAAAGTACTGAGGGTGTCGAACCAGGTAAGAACCAGAAATAATGGATTTAAGTTGGATAAATTTAGATTTAGAAAGGACATAGGTAAGTACTGGTTTTCTAACAGAGTTGTAGATGCGTGGAACAGTCTTCCCAGTGGGGTGATAGAGGCTAGGACCTTGGGTAGCTTTAAGAAGAGACTGGACAAATATATGAGTGGGAGCGGCTGGGTTTGATTGGTGTCATGGGGTACGGGAGTTATTTCTTGGGTAGCTTTAGGTAGATGTCGTTTTGATAAGGACCTGCCTCGTATGGGCCAGTAGGCCTTCTGCAGTGTTCCTACATTCTTATGTTCTTTTAATGCCAGTAGGACCAGCTTGAGAGTCACTGGACCTCTGTCGCACAACAAATCTGTCCATAGAGCTCTGTACCTCCCATTCCTTTAAGACTTTCCTAAAATGGGCCATAACATTGTCATTGTACAGGTTGCCAACACGGCTTGCAGTAGCTGTGTCAGGGTGATTTTCATCGATAAAGGTTTGCAGTTCAACCCACTTTGTACACATTTCCTTAATCTCTTTTTTCTGTTCCATACTAGTTCTCGCCCTCTGGGGTCCATGGTGACTTATTTTGCAGTTACAAGCACTAAAAACACTGGGATAATGTGAAATGTACCGAAGGTAGTACAGTATATGTAGATGCGACTGCACTGTCTGGCTTGTAAACACTGGCGCTGAGGCCATACGTGGGATGCGTCCCGGACGAATCACATAAGGCGAGTTTTTTATTGTGAGGTGAGGCAAAATTTTTGCGTTCAAATGCTTCGTATGGCGGATTTAACGTAACGCGATGCGTTCGTAAGGCAGGGGGCCACTGTACATATATGCATGTGCATGCTTGTATAGTGTGACCTAAGAGTAAGTAGAAGTAGCAAGATATACCTGTTATCAAGCATGTTTATGATACAGAAAAAAGGGCACCAGCAATCTTACCATCATGTAAAAGTTAAAGGTTTCTGTTTCACAGTCACCTGGCAGGACGGTAGTACCTCCCTGGGTGATTGCTGTCTACCAACCTACTACCTACACCGTTTCTGTTATTTTGTCTAATTCCATGATCCTCCCACATGTAGAACAACAATTATGGATATGATAGTAAGGCTAATTCATTTGGTTACCCCACATTTACTGTGCTCCTTTCCTCTATATTTACATTCTAATGACATCCCTTAATTTACATCCCCTTTATGTTTATCCTGCAGTTTACTTTTCCCTTCACTCCTTGGGAAATTTCGACAATTCAAGGTCACTCCTACCCCCCTTCATTGCCAAAAAGGCTCTCTTGTCTACTACAACCTTACACACTTTTTTGAATACTTTCAATCTTATTCTCATGATATAGCCATATGCACTGATGGTTCCAAATCCCTCAATGGTGTCAGGTATAAAGCTGTTTTTCCAGAAAGAATAGTCTGAAGACATTTACTGGACCTGACCAGTATTTATCTCCAAACAACTCAAACAAAGGTTTATCTATTTCATAAAAAATAACGAAGGTTTGGACAAAATACAGTGTATGTGTCATTGCTTGTTGATCTAGAAGTGTATGTTACGTACCCAAATCCTTAATATGAATTTACTAAATAAATACATTTAATAAGGCCATGGGATGCTTGTGTTCACCAGTGGTGTTTGACATGGTATAGCATCTACTTTCAAAGAAAATGGGCATGGAGCTCCATGCCGAGAAAACAGAGTTGCCTAATACACCACTAGTGACTATTATAAAATTTAATACACAACCTTATTAGTAGAAAATATGATTAAAAAGCAACAATAAAGAGTTTTACACTATCTTAAATTCTGCTTCTCTTGCTTTTTGAGATGGAGATGGTTATGCAGCTAACTGCATAGTAGATGGCTGTGGGTTGTATGTTACATCCATGGATGCGACTTGCACATTTATCCAAGGAATTGGACCTGTGCTCCAATTCCTTAAATCAAGTCTGAATGCCTTCCATTGCCCTAGACACTACATGTGAATCATCTATTTATGTTTAATCAGCTGACAGCTGTGGGTGAGTCTTCTGTAAAGCATAAGTCACTATACCATACTCCATATAACCAACTCTCCTCAGGCCATATAGATCTCCAAACAAAGTATTTGTGCCTGAGCCATTTTTTTTTTAAGCTTTTATGGTATGTAAACCCAGTTGAAACATGTTCTAATATATTTTTGAACATCCATATGAACAGTGCTCTTTTAAAAACGTATTAAGTGCTCATTATGAGCAGTTTGTATATGCAATTCTCACCACTATTATACACACTGCACCATCATTTTTTGGTTAGTTTTGAACTCCGAAAATTCATTATAAGCTATCCAGAAATTTGGCTCCTCTCATCCCATCATTTTCCATATGCAACTCTAATCATGTCATTTCTAGTAAACAAACAAGATTTTTTTTTTTTTTTTTTGGTCCCTGGACATTCTGATTTTCAAGGCAATAAACAAGCACATTCAGCTGCCTAGTCATCTATTCATGACCTCCCAATGTTTCGTGGGTGTTCCTTTCTTGGATAATTTTTCAGTAGCACGTGATCAACAACTTTGCCTCTGCTGGTAATAACTTTAGTCTATGTTAGACTACAACAAATTGCTCTCTATCAAACCATGGTTGGGATTCTGGGCATCTTCCCACTGCTGTTGGGCTTGGTAACTGCACTCTTGCACTTACGAATTGGAAAAATGAGAGTCTCGTACAGTTACCACATGGGGAAATGACCGTCACCGCTCTGTGGGGATGACCAGGCTACTGTCAATACAGCTTATCATAAGATATTGTTCTACTTCTTGGCAGGCATGCAAGATTCACTTCTGAGATCTGCTAGGCCCTAAGACACTGACTTCCTTGTTGAAAGTCCCACCTTTAATGCAGAACCACTCTTAGACTTTTTAAGAGTAACTAACCTATTGTACCAACCAAGATTTCAGTTTTACACTTGCACTAAACCCCTACACCTTACACATCCCTACCCTTCACACACTGCTATGAAGAATAAAAAAAAAAAGGCACAATATTGTGACTGGAATAATGCACAAATAACCCGTACATAGGAGACAAATGCATGAAGTTTCAGTCCAACTTGGACTATTAACTACGTAATGATTAGTTAATGGTCTAAGTTGGGCCAGAACATTGTCATAAGTTTATCATTATTACATTTATATAGTATATATACATGTACTTATATCAGTTTAGATACAAAAGGGGCCTTATTCTACTAGTGATCCTTATACCATCCCTCTCAGAGGAGGTTCCTTGATACTCTGAGGGGCTCTTGATCTAAGGAATTGAACCTCACCTCCCTTTCCTTTGAACCTAATTGCTTTCCATTCCCCAAGGCTCTGTATAACCCCTATGGGTTTAGCACTTTCCCCATAAATGTAATATTTTTTTTTTTTTTTTTTTTTTTTTTTTTTTTTATTACCACACCGGCCGAGTCCCACCAAGGCAGGGTGGCCCGAAAAAGAAAAACTTTCACCATCATTCACTCCATCACTGTCTTGCCAGAAGGGTGCTTTACACTACAGTTTTTAAACTGTAGCATTAACACCCCTCCAGTGCCTGCACTCTGAAGGAGGGGTGTTAATGTTGCAGTTTAAAAACTGTAGTGTAAAGCACCCTTCTGGCAAGACAGTGATGGAGTGAATGATGGTGAAAGTTTTTCTTTTTCGGGCCACCCTGCCTTGGTGGGAATCGGCCGGTGTGGTAATAAAAAAAAAAAAAAAAATATTACATTTATGGGGAAAGTGCTAAACCCATAGGGGTTATACAGAGCCTTGGGGAATGGAAAGCAATTAGGTTCAAAGGAAAGGGAGGTGAGGTTCAATTCCTTAGATCAAGAGCCCCTCAGAGTATCAAGGAACCTCCTCTGAGAGGGATGGTATAAGGATCACTAGTAGAATAAGGCCCCTTTTGTATCTAAACTGATATAAGTACATGTATATATACTATATAGCTGTCTCTCCAAGAACCACATTAGTCTATTAACTATGTGTTCTATTAATTTACAAATGAAACCAGCAAGAGCTGAATCTATAATGGAAGGGCTCATAGCCCAACATACATGGTTTTCAGAAAGGAAGGACAACAGCAGACTTCCTCTGTGTGGGTAACACTCTTGCAGTCTAAACATGACTGAAGAGGGAAAAAATAATAGGTTCAATACTGAAGAGTATAAATTTTGAATCATGAGAACATATATATGTATTATCAGGTCCAGCTGCTATAGGTTGACACTTTTTTTTTTTTTTTACACAAATCAATTTTACAGTTTAAGAGCTGTTACCCTACCTCAGCTCACTTCAAAGCCCCAGCCCTATCTAAGGTATATTACCACCCTTCAGGATACAACACATACTAGTTGACTAACACCCAGGTACCTACTTACTGCTACGTAAACAAGGGCAGCAGGTTAAAGAAACGTGCACATCATTTCCACCTGTACTGGGGATCGAATCAAGTTTCAAAAGCTGTAAATGGAACATAATATGGTTCATCAGTGCAATAGGTGACGTTCAAAACAGATTCCTGGAGAGGTTGAGACTGATGAAAGTCAGGAGTTAGGTGTGGTCCTCAAAAATCCAAAGTGACATTCCACTGTGTTTGCAACTTCAACTGAATTCATTAATTCTGCAGTAGTAATGACAAGGACTGGAGATACTTCCAGAGAGTATCTGCTTGCCAATTAATACAGTGGACCCCCGGTTAACGATATTTTTTCACTCCAGAAGTATGTTCAGGTGCCAGTACTGACCGAATTTGTTCCCATAAGGAATATTGTGAAGTAGATTAGTCCATTTCAGACCCCCAAACATACATGTACAAACGCACTTACATAAATACACTTACATAATTGGTCGCATTCGGAGGTGATCGTTATGCGGGGGTCCACTGTACAGTGGACCCTTGAATTACGTCGTCATCGGAATTCATAATATTCGGAACAAGTTATGTTTTTTCATCAAAATATTGGCTTGGTGATCGTCACTGAACTTGGTATAAGTCATTCGTCCCAAATGTGTCAGCGTGGCCTGAGCGGTCCCAACACTGTGTGTACAGACAGTGTGCCTTTGTTTACCAGCCAGTTAGGACGATCCCATGCATTCATACGATACATTTTGTATTATTCCATTCTTTTTAGTGCTTGTAACTGCTAAATAAGCTGCCATGGGCCCAAAGAAAGCTTCTAGTACCAGCCCTTTGGTGAAGAGGGTGAGAAACACTATAGAATTCAAGAAAGAGATCATTGCAAAACATGAAAGTGGAGTGCGTGTCACCATGTCCAAAATAAACAATGTAGACATTCCTGGCACTAAAACTACATTTCTTCTGTTCATTAATCATGTCCTCAGGGCTCTCCTATATTACACTTGTCCTCCATTTTAAATTCATAATCACTAAAATAGAAGATTTACTCTATTTCTCAGAGAGTAAAGTACAACCAGTAATGATTGGGCATAGTTTATGGCATCCTGAATGAATAATACCTATTAAAATCCATAAAACAGACTAGGTGGGTGTAGTGGAGCCTTGCCACTACTTTGAGCCCAATTTTGAGCAATTTCCAGTCCTGAAACCAACCAAAATAATCTCTTATTTCAGTAGTGTCATCCATTCTATAAATACCAAGCAGCAGCCAATAAAACCATAAAAGCTATCATGGAAAATGCCTCAAATATGCTATTTTAAACCAAACACAAGGTCAGTTTTACTTTTCCCATCATGCACAGTGGGGGAAGACTTTTTTTAATACTGTGCACACTCACTGCACAGGCCCATTCTCTCATATTTATTGCTCACAGCTTATCTGAGTGAGGGATTCTGGCCTCAATGACAGTTCTATGTGATGGTTATTTTTATGGTCCTCTGGGAACTTACCCCTTTTATGGGCATGAAACAATTAGAATTAAACCAAGAGTTGATAAAAAAAAAAGCAAAGGCTTCCTCTACAGGGCTTACTCAGCCATCATCAAGCAACTAGAGAAAACTGTTCTCTATGATCAGCAGACTGGAATCTGTTTAAGTACAAACTGGGCATCTCCTGCAGCATAAAGCTGGATTACTAACCACTCTTACAGAAAATGAAACAATGGTGCCAAAAATGTTTCCTGAAATTTCATGTTCATTTGGACTGCTAAAAGCTTCAACCCTAAATTTTCCCCATTCAATTTTCCCTGTTTTTTTCACAAACTCTCCTGCTGGTCCCCTCTATCACTGCAGTCTCTCTTCAGCCCTGACTGAGCCCTAGACAGACTTCTACAATACAGTCAAGTAGTGATAATGATAACAGATAATCACAAATTTGCCCAAATACTTCTTTCCTTGATCTGCAAAGATATTTCATTCCATATCTTGCAGGACACGGTGTGCCTTGTTTGCATCCACAATAATGTTAAAGATGAAGAATTGAGACACTTATGCAACACATGGTAATCTTTATTGAAGAAACATTTCACCACACAGTGGCTTCATCAGTCCAATACAAAGTAGAAATGGGTAAGGAGAGTAGAAGTTTGAGGTAATCAGTCCCTCAACCTGGAATCGATGTGTTCAGTCCATCACTCTTGTAGGAAGTGCAGCACAGGGCCAGAGAGGTGGCTTATATACTGTGGTAAGATGAGTTGAAGCAGGAGGAGGCGGGATCACAGTGGGACCTGCCACTAGTGTAAGTAGGTCGTCGTCCAAAGGTTGGGCAAGCGTTGAAGTCTTTGTACCAAGATCCCATGATGTTGCAGTGTCTGACAGATGTGATGAATGGTTTTGAAAACCGACAAGTTGAAGAATTGAGACACTTATGCAACACATGGGAATCTTTATTGAAGAAACGTTTCGCCACACAGTGGCTTCATCAGTCCAATACAAAGTAGAAATGGGCAAGGAGAGTAGAAGTTTGGGGTAATCAGTCCCTCAACCTGGAATCGATGTGTTCAGTCCATCACTCTTGTAGGAAGTGCAGCACAGGGCCAAAGAGGTGGCCCTGTGTGGCGAAACGTTTCTTCAATAAAGATTCCCATGTGTTGCATAAGTGTCTCAATTCTTCAACTTGTTGGTTTTCAAAACCATTCATCACATCTGTCAGACACTGCAACATCATGGGATCTTGGTACAAAGACTTCAACGCTTTCCCAACCTTTGGACGACGACCTACTTACACTAGTGGCAGGTCCCACTGTGATCCCGCCTCCTCCTGCTTCAACTCATCTTACCGCAGTATACAAGCCACCTCTCTGGCCCTGTGCTGCACTTCCTACAAGAGTGATGGACTGAACACATTGATTCCAGGTTGAGGGACTGATTACCTCAAACTTCTACTCTCCTTACCCATTTCTACTTTGCATTGGACTGATGAAGCCACTGTGTGGCAAAACGTTTCTTCAATAAAGATTCCCATGTGTTGCATAAGTGTCTCAAATCTTCAACTTGTCGGTTTTCAAAACCATTCATCACAAATGTTAAAGATGATGACTTATCGAAGTTCAAAGTCGCAGGCAACATTGCCTCCTCAGACCTTACTTGAAGCTGGATCACCATTAGGTGGTGAGGGATTCTGTGACTTATCCTTGGGTTCCTATTATGACTTAAACACTGTCCATGTATGAAGAGCCCCAAAGTTTATTGTGGTTAAAATGGAGAGAATGTTTGTTTTATTTACATTAAGTATGCACCTTATCTTTATTTTCCTGAATATTTCATAATGATTGCCATTCTTGTATTACTGTACAGTGGAACCCCAGATTTCAGCCGTAATCCATTCCAGAAGGTCGGCCTAAATCCAAAAAGGGCAAAAACCGAAGTAATATTTCCCATAATAATTAATGTAAATACGGTGGAACCTTGAGTTTCGGCCGCCCTAAGTTTTGGTCACTTTTTTCAGCTAAATTTTGTCTCGAGTTTCGAACTAACTTGAGTTTTGGCCTTTGTATCAGACCCGTTTGCCTACGCGCACCCACACAAAGCCTCCCACGCATGCGTTGTGAGTCAGTCTGGCTTTGCTTCTCCTTGAGTGAACATTACCTTGAGCGTTCATCCAAACATTTCACAATACTGTAATTCATTTTTTTTGTTTGTTGATTGAGAGTGACTGCTACATAATTAACCATGGGCCCAAAGAAACTTTCTAGTGCCTGCCCTGTGGTAAAGAAAGTGAGAAACACGATAGAATTGAAGAAAGAGATTATTGAAAAATACGAAAGCGGTATGCATGTGCTGGAGCTTGCCAGGTTGTATGGCAAAAACAAATCAACTATCAGTTCCATCCTGGCGAAGAAAAAAGAAATCAAGGAAGCTGATGGTGCGAAAGGGGTAGATATGCTAACGAAAAATAGATCACAGACAATCGAAGATGTTGAGTTGTTGTTGTTGGTGTGGATCAATGATAAACAATTAGTGGGAGAGTTTTGGAGACAATCACTTGTGAAAATGCAAGGCAGTTGCACTCGGATCTTGTAAAGAAAATGCCCAAAACGAGTGCTGCTGTTAGTGAATTTAAGGTCAGCATAGGCTGGTTTGACAACTTCACGAAGCGTAGTGGTATACACAGTGTAGCAAGGCATGGAGAGGCAGCAAGTTGTAACAAATGTGCGGCTGAAAAATTTGTGCATGAATTCAAGGACTATGTAGAGGCTCAAGGATTCATCCCCCAACAAGTGTTCAATTGTGATGAAACAGGCCTCTTTTGGAAGAAAATGCTAAAGAGGACCTACATCACGCAGGTGGAAAAGGCACTGCCAGGACACAAGCCTATGAAAAACAGGATAACTCTCTTCCTCTGTGGTAATGCTAGTGGGGAGTTAAAAGCAAAGCCTTTACTGGTGTATCAGTGAAAATTCCAGTGTGTTCAAGAAAAACAATGTCGTCAAGAGTAGATTGTGTGTGATGTGGAGGGCTAACAATAAGGCATGGGTCACAAGGCAAATTTTCATTGACTGGGTCCATGAAGTGTTTGGCTGAGTGTGAAAAAATACCTCCAGGAAAATATATTGTCACTCAAGTGCCTCCTGGTACTGGACAATGCTCCTGCTCATCCTCCAAACTTGGTAGACCAATTGTGTAGGACCTGCTGGTCCATGGGCTGGACCAGCAGGTCATTTCAAACTTCAAAAAACTTTACACGAAAGCACTGTTTCAAAGGTCCTTTTAAGTGACCTCGGATACTGAACTGACCCTAAGAGAGTTCTGGAGGAATCACTTCAGTATTTACAACTGCATAAACCTTATAGGTAAGGCTTGGCAGGGAGTGACTTCCAGGACTTTGAACTCTGCTTGGAGAAAACTGTGGCCAGAATGTGTCCAAAAGAAGTATTTTAAAGAGTTTGAGGCTGACTCTGTCAACCCTATGCCTTTTGTGGAATGTATTGTGGCATTGGGGAATTCCTTGGGGTTGGATGTGAGAGGCCAGGATGTGGAGAGTTGGTGGGGGGCCATGGGGAAGAGCTAACCACTGATGAGCTGCAAGAGCTTCATCTGGAACAGCAACAGACCACAGCTGAGGAACTTGCTTCAGAGGAGGAGGAAGAGGGAGGAAAGGAGTGCCTTCTTCAGAGATTAAGGAGATTTGTGCAATATGGAGTAGAGTGCAAGCTTTTGCTGAGAAATATCACCCTGAGCAAGCTCAAACAAGCTATCTCTGCAACATATTCAGTTACAAACCCATGTCCCATTTCAGACAAATGCTAAAGAGACACCAGAAACGGACCTCTCTGGACAGTTTTTTTTGAACAACAGGGGTACAGTGACTCTCAAGCTGGTCCTTGTGGCATTTAAAAACAAAGAAGGGAAGTAACATCGGATAAGGACTTGTTACCTAAAGTCATTATGGAAGGGGATTCCCCTTCCAAACAATAATAAAGTCCTTCCTCTCTCCTCCCTGTCTTCCATACGCCAACAAGAGTCTTCAGTAAAGGTATGTAAATGCGAGTTATTTTAAATGTTTATTTAAATGTTTATGTATTTCATTAGTCATTTAAGTACTATATGTATTTATAGGTGTTTTGTGTTTGTAAAACTACAGTTAATCTTTAAAAAACGTATTTTTTTTTAATGTTTTTGAGTGTCTGGAATGGATTAATTGGATTTACATTATTTTTTATGGGAAATATTGCATTGACTTTCGAACAGTTTGAGTTTCGGCCGAGCTTCTGGAACGGATTACGACTGAAACTTGAGGTACAACTGTACAATTAATCCATTTGAGACACCCAAAAACATTAACCAAAAATACATTTTTTAAAGATTAACTATAGTTTTACATACAGAAAACAATGATAAATAAATATAAAGGACAAATTTTAATGATATGTGAACATTACATACCTTTATTGAAGACTCTTGTTGGCATATTGAAGAAGGCGAGGAGGGGAAAGGGGGTTAAGGTTATTGTCTGGAAGGGGAATCCCACTCCATAGGGACTTCAGGTATTAAAGCCCTCTCTGGGGTTGCTTCCCTTCTTTGTTTTTTACTGGCACAATTCCAGCTTGAGAGTCACTGCACCCCTGTCGCACAAAAAAAAGTGTCCAGAGAGGTCTGTTTCTGACGTCTCTTTAGCATTTGTCTGAAATGGGACATGGTTTTGTTACTGAACATATTGCAGAGCTAGCTTGTTTGAGCTTGGTCAGGGTTATATTTCTCCACAAAACTTTGCAACTCACTCCACTGTGCACACATGTCCTTAATCACTGAAGAAGGCACATTCTCTTCCTCCTCTGAAGCAATTTCCTCAGCTGTGGTCTGTTGCTGTTGCAGTTCTTCAATGGTTAGCTGTTCCCTGTGGTCCTCCACCAACTCTTCCACATCCTTGCCACTCACCTCCAACCCCATGGACTTCCCCAAAGATACAATAGATTACACAACAGGCAGAGGGTCGACAGGGTCAGGGTCAGCCTCAAAACCTTCAAAATCCTTCTCTTGGACACATTCTGGCCACAATTTTGTCCAAGCAGAGTTCAAACTCCTGAAAGTCACTCCCTGCCAAGCCTTACCTATAAGGTTTATGCAGTGGAGGATATTGAATTGATTCCTCCAGAACTCTCTTAGAGTCAAGTCAGTGTCCGAGGTCACTTCAAAGCACCTTTGAAACAATGCTTTTGTGTAGAGTTTTTTAAAGTTAGAAATGACCTGCTGGTCCATGGGCTGGATGATAAGAGTGGTGTTAGGAGGCAAGAGCTTCACTGTTATAAAACTTAACTCCATAGACACCTGGTCTACCAAGGTTGGAGGATAAGCAGGAGCATTGCCCAGTACCAGGAGGCAACTGAGTGGCAATTTATTTTCCTGGAGGCATTTTTTCACACTTTTTTTTTCATGGACCCAGTTAATGAAAATTTGCCTTGTGACCCAGGCCTTACTATTAGCTTTCCACAACACACAATTTACTCTTGACAGCATTGCTTTTCTTGAACACTCTGGGATTTTCAGAGTGATACACCAGTAAAGGCTTCACTTTGAAATCCCCACTAGCATTACCACAGAACAAAAGAGTAAGCCTATCCTTCATAGGCTTGTGTCCTGGCAGTGCCTTTTCCTCCTGAGTGATGTAGGTCTTATTTGGCATTTTCTTCTAAAAGAGGCCTGTTTCGTCCCAACTGAACACTTGTTGTGGGAGGAATCCTTCAGCCTCTACGTACTCCTTGAATTCATGCATGAATTCTTCAGCAGCACGTTTGTCTGAACTTGCAGCCTCACCATTCCTTACAACTGCCTCACCATTCCTTACAAGCGTAGTGGCGTACACAACACTGTGTATGCCACTACGCTTCTTGTATCTGTTGAACCAGTCTCTGCCGGCCTTAAATTCACTAACAGCAGCACTCATTCCAGGTACTATTTCCTTTATGAGATCCGCATGCAATTGCCTTGCCTTTTCACAAATGATTGACTCCACAACACTATCTCCCGCTAACTGTTTATCGTTGATCCACACCAACAATAACTTTTCCACATCTTCAATTATTGGCGATCTTTGTTTCATTAGCATATTTACCCCTTTTGCAACATTAGCTTCCTTGATTTCTACTTTCTTTGCCAGGATGGAAGTGATTGTTGATTTGGATTTGCTATACATCCTGGCAAGCTGGAGAACATGTACACCACTTTCGTACTTTGCTACAATTTCTTTCTTGAGTTCCATCATGTTTCTCACTTTCTTTACCAAATGGCTGGTACTAGGAACTTTCTTTGGGCCCATGGTGGCTTATTTCGCAGTCGCACTCGATAAACAACCACAAAAAACAATGGATTATAACAAAATGTTTGGATGAATGAGCAGAGTGTTCCTCACTCACCCAGAGACAGCCAGCCTGACTCACGAACGCGGCAGAGTGGCGGGCGGACATGTCCAATACAGCCAATTTCCGAGTTGCCGGCTGAAATCCAGGACAGAATTCTGGCTAAAAAAGCGGCTAAAATCCAATTTGGCCGATATCCGCATCAGCCAATATCCTGGGTTCCACTGTATTTTGTTTTAAATTTAAGAGACTTGGTCTGAGACTGCACCACAGGGAAGATAATCTGGAGCCATTAAGAGTGCTATAGCAGACATGCCGCACTAGATTTCCAATACTGAAACGTTGGTCTGCATCATAGTCGTGCTCACTTCTGTCATATCCTCTCTTCAAAGTTATTTAGGTCACAGGTTGACTGTTACTGAGTTTTGTTCAATTCTTCAACAATGTAATAAATGCTGGTGCTTTGGACAATGAGCAAAGCAATCTCCACTTTGCTGTCCTAATTCCTCTGTTGACTATCCCTTTTACCTGTTGTTCTTAGTGTTCCAAATTCACAAGAGAATGTGAATTCTGCTTTTTGAAGGAGAGAGAGCACTCTATACAGCCAGACCATGATCTATCTCTGACTACATGGCCAACTGGGACGGGTTTAAAAATGATAAGATGCTGAAAAATCAAAGAAATTGTTAAAAAAAAAAATGAGATTTCCAGTATGTATGGGAAATTTCTTTAAACTATCATGCCTCTGTGGTCACTGGTTAATATAATGCGATGAAAATTAGCCATCAATTGAAAAATAAAGGGAAGGGAGGTTTTAATCCCCTTAACCTTTTAACTGTCCAAACATAGGTCTATGTTGATGTGCGTAGCACTCCAAACATAGATCTACATTTTTTCACATAAGAAAGCATGTAAAATCAAACGTAGATCTATGTTCGGAATGCTATGCATGTCAACGTAGATCTACGTTTGGACAGTTTAAGGGTTAAGGGATCTGAGTTGCATTGTAAGTCAGGCAGAGTAACTAAAGTTTTTATTGGGCTCTGCTCAATAGCACACAGTCATACCCCACTTTATGACATTTCGGCCTATGTCAAATTAGCCTTTACACCACTTTTCTAGAGTAAATTTTAGTTCAACAAATGTCATTGTGTCCAACTTTATGTTACCCAGCAATGTCACCTACATCATAATTTTTGGGGGTTCATTATTCTTTTAAAAATATGACTAGAATGTTTTTAGTGTTCTTTAAGGTTAAGCAATAGTTATATTCTTTTGCAAGTTATTTATGCTAGTTTTACAGTGTTTGTTGTCATTTTAAGGCATTATGTCTGGTTTACGTCATGGCTCTTGGAATCAATTAATGACCTAGGGCACGGTATGACTGCACAAGTCATTGATTTACAATGGTCTTAAAGACACACACATTATGGGCACAATGATCCTTCATCAATTCCTACCCTGCAGTGCTGTATGGCCCTAGTAAGTTCAGCACTTCCTTTTGATTATAATAATATGGGAACTTAAAAATGTACGTTGTAGTGAAACTTCAATTTACGACACTAACAGGGGGTGAGAGAGGGTATCTAGTAATGCTGCTTGTCTGTTAAAACTGAATGAGATTTTTTCCCATAACAATAATGGACAGCACAGGAAACAACAGACTTTGTCTATTAAATAAAAAAATCAACTTACCCAATGGACTATAATAATAACAGACAATTCTGGAAACTATAGACTTTGCTGAATATTAAATCACCTATTGTACCTGTATTAAAGGCTGACTCAAAGTCTATGATGATATGTGGGAATGTTAAATATGTAAATCAACATTTTCACTGGGAGATATCCTTTACCCATGATTGAAGAATTATTGTCTGCTGCAGGTAAAGGCTATTTATCACAATGAATATGTTGATTTACATATTAAAAATCCCCACATATTCTCATAGACTTAGAGTCAGCCTTTAATACAGGTACAATAGGTGCAGACTTTAGCTAAGAGTTCATCATGGCCACACTTCATCTATAAAAACTTGCACAAATAACCCGCACATAAAAGAGAGAAGCTTACGACGACGTTTCGGTCCGACTTGGACCATTTACAAAGTAAATGGTCCAGTCACGGTATTGTGCCTTTTTTTGTTATTTATAAAAACTTGCATTTCACAGTGGTGCCTATGCTAAACTTCCTATGGTGTATAAATATACCTAGTTGGATGAATCTTCTTGTAGCCAGCTGGCCCAATGGCTAACATGTTGGTCTGGAGTTTTAAGATTCACTAACAGCGAGTTCTATCCCCACCTGTAGCATGGTTTTTTAGGCTCAGTAGTTTGCTAATAGACTGTAACACTAATGAACAATTACAAACTATGTTCATTGTTTCTGGATTTTGTCCAGACAATGGATTTTATTAATTAAAACCAAAATCCATTAAAACAAGGCTAAATCAAGGTTTTATTGTATGAAGATTTAATTTGAGATGACAAAGTCCCTGATGTTGGGCATAATAATAATCTTAATAATAATATCTTTATTTCAATAAGTACATGTACAAGGTATACAGACCATAGCTGACATCAATGACACATGTACTATTACTAGTATATAGAAAGCTACTTGTTATGCTGAGCATTTCAAGCAAATTCAGTCAGTTTAGTCCCAGGATGCAACCCACACCAGTCCACTAACACCCAGGTACCCATTTTACTGATGGGCAAACATGGACAACCGGTGTAAGGAAACACGCCTAATGTTTTCACCCTTCGCCAGGAATTGAACCCGGATCCTCACCGTGTGAAGTGAGAGCTTTTGCCACCAGGCCACGGGGCACTGTATGGTTCATACACCTACTGTCCCTGCAGTAAGTAGGAACCTGGGTGTTAACAAACTGTTGTGAGTCGCACCCTGGGAAAGAGGACTGAAAGAAACCTAAGGAAATATGCCCAAGTGCTCGCTTCTGGGGTTATTAATCAGAATACCAGTAATTTTATGATACATTTACATTGGATAGTTAACAATTATTATACTTATTCCTTATTACAATATACACTACACCGAACATATTTTGCATATAAATTCATAAAACATTAATATCATTAGGAAAAGAACTATATTTATAATATTCAAGGGAAAGAACAGAAACTTATAAGCAAACTACACGTATCGTTTAGGTAAGTTTATTTAGGCATAGGTACACGTTAAAGACAATTATCATATATAGTGTAAATTACCTGGGATAACCCAAAAAAAACTGTCGAAGACAAAAAAAAAAAAAATCCTTGTCACTGGGGTCCATTATTATTACAATATTTAGGGAAAGATGAGATGCAACTTCTAATTGGTGAAGTACTAACAATGTTAGCCTTACCTCTCCATACCCAAGGAGAAAATATTAAAAACTTACCTCTTAGTCTATTCAGAATAATTGCAGTTTGACGGCGTCGAGGTTAAGGGCCACCACGGCTCACACCTTATGAAATTATGACGACACTTGTAACATCTGGGTATCTTTGTTGTAGACGTTTCACCATCCAGTGGCTTTATCAATACAAATTCCAGGACATAATTTGAAGACAGTAGAGCTATATACAAAAGATGAGGTAATCAGTCCCTCAGCCTTGGAGTTGGTGTGAAGGACATGATTACCTCATCTTTTATATATAGTTCTACTGTCTTCGAATTATGTCCTAGAATTTGTATTGATAAAGCCACTGGATGGCGAAACGTCTACAATTAAGATACCCAGATGTTGCACATGTGTCTTAATTTCATCTTGTCCGTATTGTATACCATTCTTGCTCACACCTTATCGAGCCCGGGACTCTCTCGACTCTCGGGACTCCCGGGACTCTCGGGACTCCCGGAACTCTCGGGACTCCCGGGACTCTCTCGACTCTCGGGACTCCCGGGACTCTCTCGACTCTCGGGACTCTCTCGACTCTCGGGACTCTCTCGACTCTCGGGACTCCCGGGACTCTCTCGACTCTCGGGACTCTCTCGACTCTCGGGACTCTCGGGACTCCCGGGACTCTCTCGACTCTCGGGGCTCTCGACTCTCGGGACTCCCGGGACTCTCGGGACTCCCGGGACTCTCTCGACTCTCGGGACTCCCGGGACTCTCTCGACTCTCGGGACTCCCGGGACTCTCGGGACTCCCGGGATTCGGAACTCCCGGGACTCGGGACTCCCGGGACTCTCGGGACTCCCGGGACTCTCGGGACTCCCGGGACTCCCGGGACTCTCGGGACTCCCGGGACTCTCGGGACTCCCGGGACTCCCGGGACTCCCGGGACTCTCGGGACTCCCGGGACTCTCGGGACTCCCGGGACTCCCGGGACTCCCGGGACTCTCGGGACTCCCGGGACTCTCGGGACTCCCGGGACTCTCGGGACTCCCGGGACTCTCGGGACTCTCGGGACTCTCGGGACTCCCGGGACTCCCGGGACTCTCGGGACTCCCGGGACTCTCGGGACTCCAGGGAAAATGTTGCCCGAGGATGAGCGGAAATTGTATAGGAAAGGAAGTTTTTCCCGGAAAAAGAAGTAAATTTATTCAGATACAGGTTCACATAAATAGTTACATAAATGATCATACATAGCAGCATATGCGTAGATTACCTAGGATAACCAAAAAAAAAGTCAGAGTGACTTATTTCCATCGGAGTCCTTAGAATGGGGCAAAAGACTGGGTTTCTTCTCCCGAGGACCGCACGAATTTGTTGATGTTGGGTAAAGGGCTACCAAAGCTTACGCCTCATTGAGCCATTCTTCCCGGCACTCCGAGAAAAAAATATGTTGCCAAAATATGGCGAGACTTATAAATGCAACAGAGTTTCCTCTGAAATGAAAAGAGGGAACAATTAGGTCAGGTCAGTTCAGAGGCGGACTGGCCATACGAGCATCTGGGCAATGCCCGGTGGGCCGCTGTCAGATGCAGCGAACTGTGCAGAAATAATCTACTTTCTTAGGCATGAGATGTACTTGTGTTACTATACTGAAAATAAATTTAATTTCTAAGTGGATTTTATTTAGTATTTTTCCAAGCATTTTTCTCTATTTTATCAGATAAGCAACTTATTAATGAACACTGAGCCGACCTGAGAGGTGAAGGATGCCAGGACCGGTTTTAAGATTCAGTCCGCTTCTGGGTCAACTATTACCTTAATGGAAACTTTCCTAAGTGCATTGCGTAACTATGGGCTTTTCCATGTGTTGTTCCATAAAAGCATGTAATTCAAAACAATGTAATGTCTTGGAAAACAAACTTTACTCTTCTTTATTTGTGTGGGCTCCGGCAGATCCAGACGCCCTTCCTCCCTCCTGAGTTAACAACAACAGGCTTTCAGGATACTTAAAAGAAACTGATTTGTGGTGCCCTGACCAGTTTCCCGCAGAACTGAAAGGACAGGATGAGATTTAGATCGAATTTTTAACCAGGATAGTAAGCTACCCAGGATCAGTGTGTCATCGAGGACTCTCGGTCTTATTTCCACTGGGGTTCTTTAATCTTCTTCCCAGGGAACGATTCACAACTGTTGACTAACTCCCAGGTGCCTACTTACTGCTAGGTGAACAGGAGCAGCAGGTGGAAGAAAACATACCGAGCGTTTCCAGACCTGCTCAGAACGTTCCAAGCTGCACTAACAAATGCAAGGAATAGAAAGCAAGAACTTAGGCAACAGGAATGGGAACAATTTATTAGTGGATTAAATAGGTCCACCCCTTTAAGTTTGGCTTGGAAAGGTATAAATAAAATAACCAGGAAAAAAACTGGCAATGTTGCTCATCCTGTGGAAAATTACATTTATCTGAATGTATCATTATATACATAACAGTAAATGAACATAGATTATTATTTATCATTTAGACAAGTAGGAATTTGGGACACCTAGGTCGCAAAAAATGTGCCCCTTCGATACCTACCACTGTCTTATCCACAAGTTGCTCTGGACCTATTAATTAAATGTAATATACATCACCAGGAATGCTGGTAAATATATAAATTTGTGGACTGTATATTAAAATTTAAAAAGGATTATAGTATATACACACATTTACATAACAGAAGGAAAATATCTTAATATCACTCATCAATTTAACTAGAGATTAACTTGTATCATACTCAGAAAATCTCACTGTCTATCTATGAAAATAACACTGGCCAGGTTACTACATAAGACTTATCTGAGGTTCCTGGAGCTGTCTTGTCCAGTCGTCTGATATCTCAAGTTATGCAGGAATGCACATCCAACAATTTCGCCTCCTATTTGAGAGGTGTCAGCCCAATTTTAACCTCTAGAGCACGAAAATTCCTTCCCATTACACTAACGTTGTATCCAATTCAAATTAACAATGGCGACTCTCCTGTCTGCACAGGCGCAGGCCCAGTTTCCCATTTTCCATAATATAATTCTTTTAAATACAGTATAGCCATCTATTTACATATAACTACTGTATTTCTGGAAAATATATACAGTATTTTCCACACATCCCTTTCCTCTTGAAAAAGCAAATGACCTCATAAATGACTGGTCCAAAACATCCAGGCATGAAAACCTGCCATCTCATATTAGAAAAAAATTAGAGAGTACTTCTGAAGAAATGTTGAAACTGATTAATTTTATGAGCCAAAATATTGATGAGAGTGATTGCCTCTTTATCCAGGATGGATAATGAGAACCTTCAAAACTAGGGAGGCCAAGCCCATGATGACACTCTTCAGGTCACTTGTTCTATCTAGGCTGGAATATTGCTGCACACTAACAGCACCTTTCAAGGCAGGTGAAATTGCCGACCTAGAAAATGTACAGAGAACTTTCACGGCGCGCATAACGGAGATAAAACACCTCAATTATTGGGAGCGCTTGAGGTTCCTAAACCTGTATTCCCTGGAACGCAGGAGGGAGAGATACATGATTATATACACCTGGAAAATCCTAGAGGGACTAGTACCGACACCCACTACGAAAGCAAAAGACTTGGCAGACGATGCACCATCCCCCCAATGAAAAGCAGGGGTGTCACTAGCACGTTAAGAGACCATACAATAAGTGTCAGGGGCCCGAGACTGTTCAACTGCCTCCCAGCACACATAAGGGGGATTACCAACAGACCCCTGGCAGTCTTCAAGCTGGCACTGGACAAGCACCTAAAGTCAGTTCCGGATCAGCCGGGCTGTGGCTCGTATGTTGGTTTGCGTGCAGCCAGCAGCAACAGCCTGGTTGATCAGGCTCTGATCCACCAGGAGGCCTGGTCTCAGACCGGGCCGCGGGGGCGTTGACCCCCGGAACTCTCTCCAGGTAAACTCCAGGTTTACCGAGTATGAATTAGATAATGCATTAACCAAAGGTCGATCAACTGCTCCTGGAGAGCATGGTATAACCTATGATATTCTCAGAACTCTAAGGCACGTGCCTGATAATCCTTTGTTGGCACTGCATAATCTCAGTTACATTGAGGGCGTTCTTCCTACTTCCTGGACCAATAGTCTCATTGTGCCTATCCCTAAGCCCCAACAGCCTGATACATTTAGACCGATCTCCTTAACTAGTTGTCTTTGTAAAACTTTTGAAAGAATGATACTTAACAGACTGTACTACAGAATCAGACATCAACTTTCCCCCTACCTCTATGGGTTCATGAAAGGTAAAAGTGTGCAGAACTGTATTTCCACCTTTCTCACTGCACACGCCTCTACTAGTTTTACCACTTTTCTTGATCTAAAATCTGCATTTGATATTGCGAACAGAACCGTTATACTACATGAACTAGCCAAAATGAATATTGGTGATAGCTTACTCTTCTGGATAATAGGATACCTGTCAAGTAGAGTATCCTCTGTCCTTTACCAAGGCTTTAGAAGCGAGTCTAAAGAAATGTCTTTAGGTACACCGCAGGGAGGAGTTCTTAGTCCCATGCTATTCAATATTCTGATTAATGCTCTACCTGCCTCACCTAAACATAAGTTCCCATCGACTCTCTTGTTCAAGTCCTGTCAGAGCAGGACGCTTACACCCCCCACCCGAGTCAGTAACCGGCTTCCCAACAAAACCGTAGAATAACCCAGGAGAAGGAAATTTGATTAAGTAATGTAAGTATATAATGCATGGGGAATCGTTAACTCACAGGGGTCATACAGCGGCTGTGGAATGATTTATAATCTGGTTTGAACCAAGGAAGTGGTAGCTCAAATTCCTTGGATTAAGAGCGTCCTATCATCAAGATATCATAATGTTGGAAGAGAAAAAACGCCTCAGACAGCTGTCACGTTTATTTTACAAGCTAAGAATAGCAACACACAACACCTGTATCCTAGACACCTGCTGAACACCTGTATCCACGGTACATACCTGCGAAGTACATTATATTTTCATCATACCTGCACAAGACAAGTGTTCTCTGAAGACACGACAAGAGTTACTCATAAAGACTTCGTACATAAGTTCTTCACGACCCATCCTGGATTCAATGTTCATCGTGATACTTGCATGGTTACATATGTTTATAAAAACCTGTTCTAATGACTCGCTTTCACAACACTAAGTGATAACTATTATTATTATTAATACCACCTGTTCAGGTCATCAAGTGAACTTTACCAAGCAGTAAAGGTCGACAAATGTTCTTCATAACAACTATTCAGGATAGTAATGCCATTTACATCTCTTGTTCATGATACATATTTTCTAAGACAACTGTGCACACGATTCTTGATACCTGTAATTACTGCTCGGTACACATTATTATCATATACAAAAGAATAGCTATAGTCTTCTTGTCATTCTCATACGCTCTTGTAATCAACCATTAACAAAAAATTTACCACATCCATACAGGAGAGCCTTGCAGCTGTCTCACTTGATAACAGTGATCCCGTCAACGATCATTCATCTCTCCACGTTAATAAGGTATAATTAACGACTTATGACCAGACTTATACAAGTCGCTGGTGGAACTATCTTCTCAATAAAATCCCATAAACCACAGTATGTGTCTTATTAACAGTTGTATGTATATTCTACTATTGTTAAATATGCCCTTTGTTGATCTCGATTATCTTATTAGCAGAGAGTATTTAATGATGAATACTTAAAGGAAAGGTAGAAAAGAAACTTGAAAATATAGTACTGTACACATACATACACACACACATACACACACACACATACACACACACACACATACACACACACACACGCACACGCACACATCGGGGCCAGGAGCTATGACTCTGCCCCTCCAACCACAATTAGGTGAGTACAATTAGGTGAGTACACACACATACACACACATACGCACACATCGGGGCCAGGAGCTATGACTCTACCCCTGCAACCACAATTAAGTGAGTACATTAAACTTGTACCCATACATAAAACAATCTATAATTAAAATATACTTTGCGGATGTGTACACTGTGTTTCACACGCCAAGTGGCAACAAGAAAAGTGTGAGAATCTTTACTGGCTGCAGAGTCCTCTGTCAGTGCCAAATGTGGTCCAGTGGTTGTAACTCAGCAGGGCTTACACGTAGGTGCTTAGTAGTAGGGGCCTAGGTGTTTGTCAGTGACCTGTTTAGTAGTGTGGCCTAGGTGTTTGGAAGAATGACACCTAGGTGTTTTAGTAGAGTGACGTAGGTGTTTGTTTATAAGAGTGACAGGTGTTTGAGTGACCTGCAGTAAGTGTTGAGCAGAATGATCCAGTTCAATAACTCCTACATATATATATATATATATATATATATATATATATATATATATATATATATATATATATATATATATATATATATATATATATATATATATATATATATATATATATATATATATATATATATATATATATATATATATATATATATATATATATATATATATATATATATATATATATATATATATATATATATATAT
Organism: Cherax quadricarinatus; assembly: GCF_038502225.1. Lineage (NCBI taxonomy): Eukaryota > Metazoa > Arthropoda > Malacostraca > Decapoda > Parastacidae > Cherax > Cherax quadricarinatus. The sequence continues at coordinate 6,765,070 of NC_091314.1, read as the reverse complement.
ATATATATATATATATATATATATATATATATATATATATATATATATATATATATATTATAAGGTCTCGTTACAAATGATGTTTCAAAAAAAAGTAAATTGAAAGGGTGACAATTTTTCAGACTACCGACTCATTTTTCAGTGCCAAATTTGGTAAAAATATAGGTAGGAGTTATTGAACTGGGTCATTCTGCTCAACACTTACTGCAGGTCACTCAAACACCTGTCACTCTTATAAACAAACACCTACGTCACTCTACTAAAACACCTAGGTGTCATTCTACCAAACACCTAGGTCACACATGGGGCAAGGCAGATAGGGTCAAGGTCGTCACTTGTCTATTATAGGTCAGGTCCTCACGAGGGTCAGCAAAGGTCAGTTTAGACTATTATCACAATGCAGCTTTGATGACTTGGAGAGGAGTGAGGTCATGGTGTTCAGATATCCATGAAAAAATGAACACAGGAGAACAGTTTTGCAGACTTTGGAATGTGCCGCGAGGATAAAGTTGTCTCTTCATCTGCCAAATGGTCAGGAGTTTATTAAAAAAAATCCTTCCATGTGTAAGTTGACATTTATGATAATAAACATTTTTGGATGTAAATATAATTGAAGCCAAAATTCAAAAGTGTGTTTTCTCACTGGGGAAGTTTACTGGTATGTAAACACCAAGAAGGTGGAGTACATTGCACCTAGATGCAGACGATACCATAGTAACCCCAAACGTTTAGCCACAAAGAGGCTTTAGACCCTGCGTAGGTGAAACGATTACCTTAATATAGGTAAGCAATACATCTAAGGTACCATCCACGCCTTCCGCCAATCACTTTTTTCTACAGCACACTACATGAACTCCCAGAATTTATTATTTTTGTCTCTGGGTTGAGAACATGCTTAGTATCACAGCGCTGACGAGACCTTCGGTACAGAAAGAAAGACACTGTTTTTTTTTTTTTTAGGAAACATTTTTTTTTACGGTACATTCAAGCAGCCGGTAACCTGTGTACTATCTACGGCCTACGGTCATATGACCGTAGGCCGTAGATAGTACACAAATGTCCAGTGAAGTAGTTAGCAGTGTTTCATCAGTTTAGAGGATATCGCAACAGCAGGAGAAGCAGTTTCAGCAGCATCAGCAACCTCAGGAGTGGTAGCTACAGCCACAGCAGTAACAGCAGCAGCTACAGAAGCCGCAGCAGCCACAGCAGCTGTAGGAAGAAGTGTAACAGGAGGGGATGGGTCATTCATTACATGAATATTCTTCTCTCTACCCAGGTGGTGTTGACGCTACCCAGAGAGCGCCTTCTTCTGCGCCTCTTCCACCCTCATGCGAGCCCTGCGGTGTCGTCTGGCTACCAGTTTGTCCTGCAGGTTGTCGTTAATACGGCGGGTGTTGCTTTCTTGCTCCCTCATGAACTGTTCCATCTCCTCTCTGTGTTGTCGGGCCAGGTTGTCCAGTTGCTCTGTGGGGCACCAGAAGAGCTGTCACGTACTTAATTAACGGTGGACAGGAAGGCAAGAGGAGGATAGTTAGGAGATCAGGGAAGGGAGAGGCAGGATTGAGGAAGGTAAGCAGGTAGGTAAAGGGAGAGGTAAGGAAGGCATACATGGAAGAAGGAAGGAAGTACGACACTTACAAGCAAACAAAGACGGACAGAAGCAACAGATGCACAAGCCAGGCGAAACTTAAATCAAGTAATAATGTACTGAAGATAAACAACAAAATGTGGGGGATAACAACGCAAGGAAAAACAGAAAATGATTAATCCAAAAGAATAAAAATATACAATTGAGATAAATCAAAGAAAGCGACACACATATACAAGCCAAGTGTCAAGAATTAAGCAAGGGCAATAAAGGCGTTCCTTACGATCGTATCTACTTGAACCTTCTTTTATCTGCAACATTGCAGACTCCTGATGTGTTGATTGCAACGCGAATGGCATACAGCTATCATTCAACATTCCCGTGGTTGTTTTGCATCTTGTATCACGTGTTCACGATTTTTTCATAGATGGGTCTATGAAAGATGAGGTGAAGCATAGAATTGATGAGGGGAAAAGGGTGAGTGGTGCACTTAGGAGTCTGTGGAGACAAAGAACTTTGTCCTTGGAGGCAAAGAGGGGAATGTATGAGAGTATAGTTTTACCAACGCTCTTATATGGGTGTGAAGCATGGGTGATGAATGTTGCAGCGAGGAGAAGGCTGGAGGCAGTGGAGATGTCATGTCTGAGAGCAATGTGTGGTGTGAATATAATGCAGAGAATTCGTAGTTTGGAAGTTAGGAGGAGGTGCGGGATTACCAAAACTGTTGTCCAGAGGGTTGAGGAAGGGTTGTTGAGGTGGTTCGGACATGTAGAGAGAATGGAGCGAAACAGAGTGACTTCAAGAGTGTATCAGTCTGTAGTGGAAGGAAGGCGGGGTAGGGGTCGGCCTAGGAAAGGTTGGAGGGAGGGGGTAAAGGAGGTTTTGTGTGCGAGGGGCTTGGACTTCCAGCAGGCATGCGTGAGCGTGTTTGATAGGAGTGAATGGAGACAAATGGTTTTTAATACTTGACGTGCTGTTGGAGTGTGAGCAAAGTAACATTTATGAAGGGGTTCAGGGAAACCGGCAGGCCGGACTTGAGTCCTGGTGATGGGAAGTACAGTGCCTGCACTCTGAAGGAGGGGTGTTAATGTTGCAGTTTAAAGACTGTAGTGTAAAGCACCCTTCTGGCAAGACAGTGATGGAGTGAATGATGGTGAAAGTTTTTCTTTTTCGGGCCACCCTGCCTTGGTGGGAGTCGGCCAGTGTGATAATAAAATATATATATATATATATATATATATATATATATATATATATATATATATATATATATATATATATATATATATATATATATATATATATATATATATATATATATATATATATATATATATATATATGTCGTGCCGAATAGGCAGAACTTGCGATCTTGGCTTAAATAGCAACGTTCATCTTGCCATATAGGACAAGCAAAAATTTGTGTATGCAATAATTTCGCCAAAATCATTCTGAACCTAACGAAAAAAATATATCTCACTGTGTTTGTTTAACATTAAATTATTTTAAACAAATGTAAAATATATTTACTTGGGTTAGGCTAAAATAAATTGTTCTTGTTATAATAAGGTTAGGTAAGTTTTCTAAGATTCTTTTGGAGCAAAATTAAAATTTTTTACATTAACATTAATGAAAAAAATATATCTTTAAACGTATAAGAGAAAATTTTTAGAAAGGACTTAATTTTAAATGAGTTCTTGCTAATTGACCAGTTTTACATACTCAGCACGACACATATATATATATATATATATATATATATATATATATATATATATATATATATATATATATATATATATATATATATATATATATATATATATATATATATATATATCTTATATTTCCTTTTGGATTCTTAGTTTGTCCACTACGTATAATGTTTCTTGCCATTTAATATTTTTAAAACTGATGTAAAAAGCGACCCACATGAAGAATATACTCACCCAGAAAGAGTTAAATTTTATTAAGGAAATTCATTGATAAGTAAAGTATATAAATGTATTTTATATTATGTATTTTATATTTAGCAAGGTAAGATTCTGTGGTTCGGCTTGATGCTGAGGAACACCAGCAAAGTACAAATTTGGCTGTTTTCTTTGGGAGACTATTACGTCAACATGACTCACGAAATCGTAATGACACGATTGCAAACAAACCATACCCCGGCTGGGATTGAACCCGCGGTCAGAGAGTCTCAAAACTCCAGCCCGTCGCGTTAGCCACTAGACCAGCTAGCCACAATAAGATTCATCCAACTAGGTATATTTCTACACCATAGGAAGGTTAGCACAGGCACCACTGTGACCACAAATGCAAGTTTTTACAGACGAATCTCCAGCTAGCGTGGCCGTGACGAACTCTAGCTCAAGTCCCTTCACTGCCGTCAATATACCTAGTTGGACGAATCTTATTGTGGCTAGCTGGTCTAGTGGCTAACGAGACGGGCTGGAGTTTTGAGACTCTCTGACCGCGGGTTCAATCCCAGCCGGGGTATGGTTTGGGAGACTATTCTTTATCTGATCGTGAAGGTCAACTGGAAATGAAAAGCACGATAAAGGAAATCGAACGGAAAGGAGAGTAAAGTACAGAAAACGTAGAGTGTGCTACAGAAAACGGAGATCGAACTTCAAAAAACGAAAAGTGAACTATAGAAAACGAGAGGAGTAAAAAAAATAAAAATCGTAAAGGTACGTGTATAAAACATGGGTGACACTTACGTTGGTAATGGTCGTACATGTTGCCGAATATGACGGTGTTGGATGGCATGGGTGCCAGCTCGTCTTCGCTCAGCGGTGGAGGAGTGCCAGCCCTCTGGCTCTCCACCTGTAGAGTGCCAGCAACACAGAACTAATGAATGGTGGCAGAGGATTACCGACCACAATCCTGTGAATTATTGTCTTAGCTTTTAGCAACAAGGGCGGCGAGCTGAATATATATTTTTTATTCGTATTGGATAATTCAGATGAGCTCTAGCTCAGGTTAATGCCGTTGTGAATATGATAATGATACACAGTACTGACAAGTTAATGTGACACATATGCAGCAGTTAGGTATCTTTATTCCTAAACGTTTCGCCTACACAGCAGGCTTCTTCAGTCGAGTACAGAGGAGTCAGCCTTGATGACGTTTCAGTCTATGGAACAAAACTCTTCTCCAGGCTGAGGGACTGACCACCTCAAAACTACGTCTTCAAGGATGATGGACTGATTACACCATCCTGATCCACCACGAGGCCTGGTCTCAGACCGGGCCGCGGGGGACGCTGACCTCCGAATCCCTCTCCAGGGATTGAAGAATTCTACTGTATAGGCGAAACGTTTCGGAATAGAGATTCTTAACTGTTGTACACGTGTCTTGCTTATTAATACCGTTGTATTTACAGGCCAAGAGCTGTTATTATGCCCAATCTCAGTTGGAATCTCAGCTCTATCTAAGGTACACTACAATGTCCCTTTAATACTGCCCACTAAATTCAACCGACTTTCAGGTGTCGATTTAATGCTTCGTAAACGAGAATTAACATATTCGTTAAATGTGGGGACAGAAACCGCTTTTCCACCAACTTGTGCTGATAATGTGAAAAGACTGATGAAGGTAAGGCAATAAGAGAGAGCAAGACTCACGTCTCCGTCCACCTTGACGGCCTGACCGTCAGTAACCAGACCCCGGGAAAGCTGATCCAGGTCCACGCTGGTTGTTCCTAGTGTGGTGTCCAGATCGATGTTGGTGCCCCACATCTGTTGTGCCTGCACGAGAATGTATATACCTGAGGCACAGCTGATACGAGGAAGGGGGTGGGAAGTGTTCTAACATGCACACACACACACACGGGGCCAGGAGCTATGAATCGACTCCTGGAACCACAGTTAGGTGAGTACAGGAAATGTGACTCGACCCCTACAATCACAATTAGGTGAGTACACACACACGCACATACACACACACACACACACACACACACACACACACACACACACACACACACACACACACACACACACACACACACACACACACACACACACACACACACACACACACACACACACACACACACACACACACACACACACACACACACACACACACACACACACACACACATGATCATGCTTGCAGATGTTGCAGTAATCTTGCGTAAATGAGAATGATTGCAAATCCCAATAAAAAATACCTGGATAAATTGAATATACAAGGGGAGAGATAAATGGTAGTGCATAGTGAGTGTGAGTGAAGCGATAAGAGGCCCCAGGAGGAATATAGATTGTGTGATGAAATATTGAGAATGTCAGCCAGAGAGAGGAAGCGATGAGTAAGTGCACTCAACACTGCCTCACTGCCTCACTGCCTCAACACTGCCTCAACACTGCCTGAACACTGCCTCAATACTGCCTCATTGCCTCAACACTGCCTCAACACTGCCTCACTGCCTCACTGCCTCAACACTGCCTCAACACTGCCTCAACACTGCCTCAACACTGCCTCAACACTGCCTCAATACTGCCTCAATACTGCCTCAACACTGCCTGAACACTGCCTCAACACTGCCTGAACACTGCCTCAACACTGCCTCAATGCTGCCTCAACACTGCCTCAACACTGCCTCAACACTGCCTCAATACTGCCTCATTGCCTCAACACTGCCTCAACACTGCCTCAATACTGCCTCAACACTGCCTCAGTACTGCCTCAACACTGCCTCAACACTGCCTCAACACTGCCTCAACACTGCCTCAACACTGCCTCAATACTGCCTCAATGCCTCAATACTGCCTCAACACTGCCTCAATACTGCCTCAACACTGCCTCAACACTGCCTCAACACTGCCTCAACACTGCCTCAACACTGCCTCATTGCCTCAATACTGCCTCAATACTGCCTCAACACTGCCTCAACACTGCCTCAACACTGCCTCAATACTGCCCCATTGCCTCAACACTGCCTCAACACTGCCTCAATACTGCCTCAACACTGCCTCAACACTGCCTCAACACTGCCTCAATACTGCCTCATTTCCTCAACACTGCCTCAACACTGCCTCAACACTGCCTCAATACTGCCTCATTGCCTCAACACTGCCTCAACACTGCCTCAATGCTGCCTCAACACTGCCTCAACACTGCTTCCACATGTACACATAGTAAGTTTATTCAGGTATACACAAAGACAGTTACACAGATTATCATACATAGCAGCACATGTGTAGCGAACCCACGATAACCCAAAAAAGTCAGACAAAGTAAGTCTTATTTCTGGTCAACTCCAGATAAAGTCGAATAGACGGTAATAATAATAATAATAATAATAATAATAATAATAATAATAATAAAAATAATAATAATAATAATAATAATAATAATAATATTATTATTATTATTATTATTATTATTATTATTATTATTATTATTATTATTCTGTAAACAAGGAAGCGTTAAATCAGTATGGACTGTTGAAACAATGTAATGGATAAACCATATCACGGATGGGGATAGAACTCGCGATCAGAGAGTAATATAATGGATCAACAGTGTGTAGAGAGGACGGGACACCTCCAGTCACTACACCAGCTGCCACACAGTAAGTCACTACACCAGCTGCCACACAGTAAGTCACTACACCAGCTGCCACACAGTAAGTCACTACACCAGCTACCACACAGTAAGTCACTACACCAGCTGCCACACAGTAAGTCACTACACCAGCTGCCACACAGTAAGTCACTACACCAGCTGCCACACAGTAAGTCACTACACCAGCTGCCACACAGTAAGTCACTACACCAGCTGCCACACAGTAAGTCACTACACCAGCTGCCACACAGTAAGTCACTACACCAGCTGCCACACAGTAAGTCACTACACCAGCTGCAACACAGAAAGTCACTACACCAGCTGCCACACAGTAAGTCACTACACAAGCTGGCATACAGTAAGTCACTACACCAGCTGGTACACAGTCACTACACCAGCTGGCACACAGTAAGTCATTACACCAGCTGGCACACAGTAAGTCACTACACCAGTTGGTACACAGTCACTACACCAGCTGCCACACAGTAAGTCACTACACAAGCTGGCACACTGAAAGTCACTACACCAGCTGGCACACAGTAAGTCACTACACAAGCTGGCATACAGTAAGTCACTACACCAGCTGGTACACAGTCACTACACCAGCTGGCACACAGTAAGTCATTACACCAGCTGGCACACAGTAAGTTACTACACCAGCTGGCACACTGTAAGTCACTACACAAGCTGGCACACAGTAAGTCACTACACCAGCTGCCACACAGTAAGGTCACTACACCAGCTGGTACACAGTCACTACACCAGCTGCCACACAGTAAATCACTACACCAGCTGCCACACAGTAAGTCACTACACCAGCTGCCACACAGTAAGTCACTACACCAGCTGCCACACAGTAAGTCACTACACCAGCTGCCACACAGTAAGTCACTACACCAGCTGCCACACAGTAAGTCACTACACCAGCTACCACACAGTAAGTCATTACACCAGCTGCCACACAGTAAGTCACTACACCAGCTGCCACACAGTAAGTCACTACACCAGCTGCCACACAGTAAGTCACTACACCAGCTGCCACACAGTAAGTCACTACACCAGCTGCCACACAGTAAGTCACTACACCAGCTGCCACACAGTAAGTCACTACACCAGCTGCCACACAGTAAGTCACTACACCAGCTGCCACACAGTAAGTCACTACACCAGCTGCCACACAGTAAGTCACTATACCAGCTGCCACACAGTAAGTCACTACACCAGCTGCCACACAGTAAGTCACTACACCAGCTGCAACACAGTAAGTCACTACACCAGCTGCCACACAGTAAGTCACTACACAAGCTGGCATACAGTAAGTCACTACACCAGCTGGTACACAGTCACTACACCAGCTGGCACACAGTAAGTCATTACACCAGCTGGCACACAGTAAGTCACTACACCAGTTGGTACACAGTCACTACACCAGCTGCCACACAGTAAGTCACTACACAAGCTGGCACACTGAAAGTCACTACACCAGCTGGCACACAGTAAGTCACTACACAAGCTGGCATACAGTAAGTCACTACACCAGCTGGTACACAGTCACTACACCAGCTGGCACACAGTAAGTCATTACACCAGCTGGCACACAGTAAGTTACTACACCAGCTGGCACACTGTAAGTCACTACACAAGCTGGCACACAGTAAGTCACTACACCAGCTGGCACACGGTAAGGTCACTACACCAGCTGGTACACAGTCACTACACCAGCTGCCACACAGTAAATCACTACACCAGCTGCCACACAGTAAGTCACTACACCAGCTGCCACACAGTAAGTCACTACACCAGCTGCCACACAGTAAGTCACTATACCAGCTGGCACACAGTAAGTCACTACACCAGCTACCACACAGTAAGTCACTATACCAGCTGGCACACAGTAAGTCACTACACCAGCTACCACACAGTAAGTCACTACACCAGCTGCCACACAGTAAGTCACTACACCAGCTGCCACACAGTAAGTCACTACACCAGCTGCCACACAGTAAGTCACTACACCAGCTGGCACACAGTAAGTCACTACACCAGCTGCCACACAGTAAATCACTACACCAGCTGGCACACAGTAAGTCACTACACCAGCTGGCACACAGTAAGTCAATACACCAGCTGCCACACAGTAAGTCACTACACCAGCTGCCACACAGTAAGTCACTACACCAGCTGCCACACAGTAAGTCACTACACCAGCTGCCACACAGTAAGTCACTACACCAGCTGCCACACAGTAAGTCACTACACCAGCTACCACACAGTAAGTCACTACACCAGCTACCACACAGTAAGTCACTACACCAGCTGCCACACAGTAAGTCACTACACCAGCTGCCACACAGTAAGTCACTACACCAGCTACCACACAGTAAGTCACTACACCAGCTGCCACACAGTAAGTCACTACACAAGCTGCCACACAGTAAGTCACTACACCAGCTGCCACACAGTAAGTCACTACACCAGCTACCACACAGTAAGTCACTACACCAGCTGCCACACAGTAAGTCACTACACCAGCTGCCACACAGTAAGTCACTACACCAGCTGCCACACAGTAAGTCACTACACCAGCTACCACACAGTAAGTCACTACACCAGCTGGCACACAGTAAGTCACTACACCAGCTGGCACACAGTAAGTCACTACACCAGCTGGCACACAGTAAGTCACTACACCAGCTACCACACAGTAAATCACTACACCAGCTGCCACACAGTAAGTTATTACACCAGCTGCCACACAGTAAGTCACTACACCAGCTGCCACACAGTAAGTCACTACACCAGCTGCCACACAGTAAGTCCCTACACCAGCTGCCACACAGTAAGTCACTACACCAGCTGGCACACAGTAAGTCACTACACCAGCTACCACACAGTAAATCACTACACCAGCTGCCACACAGTAAGTTATTACACCAGCTGCCACACAGTAAGTCACTACACCAGCTGCCACACAGTAAGTCACTACACCAGCTGGCACACAGTAAGTCACTACACCAGCTGGCACACAGTAAGTCACTACACCAGCTGCCACACAGTAAGTCACTACACCAGCTGCCACACAGTAAGTCACTATACCAGCTGGCACACAGTAAGTCACTACACCAGCTGGCACACAGCTGGAAACTGGACATTTGGACGGTTCATCTATATAAAGAATATATGACAAAGGTATAAAGACTAGAGGAAAGACTTATTCCAATGTATAAACACAGAGTTGTATATCTCCGTGTATATACGCTGAGAGTTGTATATCTCCGTGTATATACGCTGAGAGTTGTATATCTCCGTGTATATACGCTGAGAGTTGTATATCTCCGTGTATATACGCTGAGAGTTGTATATCTCCGTGTATATACGCTGAGAGTTGTATATCTCCGTGTATATACGCTGAGAGTTGTATATCTCCGTGTATATACGCTGAGAGTTGTATATCTCCGTGTATATACGCTGAGAGTTGTATATCTCCGTGTATATACGCTGAGAGTTGTATATCTCTGCCTGTGTTGCACTACACCCGTGGTTCACCCCTGCCTGTGTTGCACTACACCCGTGGTTCACCCCTGCCTGTGTTGCGTCACACCCCTGTGGTTCGTCACCCCTGGTTCTGTGTGTTGCGTCACACCCGTGGTTCACCCCTGCCTGTGTTGCGTCACACCCGTGGTTCACCCCTGCCTGTGTTGCGTCACACCCGTGGTTCACCCCTGCCTGTGTTGCGTCACACCCGTGGTTCACCCCTGCCTGTGTTGCACTACACCCGTGGTTCACCCCTGCCTGTGTTGCGTCACACCCGTGGTTCACCCCTGCCTGTGTTGCGTCACACCCGTGGTTCACCCCTGCCTGTGTCGCGTCACACCCGTGGTTCACCCCTGCCTGTGTCGCGTCACACCCGTGGTTCACCCCTGTCTGTGTTGCGTCACACCCGTGGTTCACCCCTGCCTGTGTCGCGTCACACCCGTGGTTCACCCCTGTCTGTGTTGCACTACACCCGTGGTTCACCCCTGCCTGTGTCGCGTCACACCCGTGGTTCACCCCTGTCTGTGTTGCGTCACACCCGTGGTTCACCCCTGCCTGTGTCGCGTCACACCCGTGGTTCACCCCTGCCTGTGTCGCGTCACACCCGTGGTTCACCCCTGCCTGTGTCGCGTCACACCCGTGGTTCACCCCTGCCTGTGTTGCGTCACACCCGTGGTTCACCCCTGCCTGTGTTGCGTCACACTCACGTTCTGGGATGGCACTCAATACGTCTCACCTTCTCCTGGATCAGACGTACTCTCTCCCGACGCAGCTCCAGTGTCTTCGCCATCACCTTCTGATTAATGTCGTGCAAATCCTTCATGATCGTCGTATTGATCACCTGAAACACCGCCACAACACATCACCATCTAAATTTATTTCCAGAGTTAATATTCCACGATTAAACATTCGTATACAGTCATAAATAAACCTAAAATAAATCTCCTGTTAGGTTTATTTCCAGAGTTAATATTCCAGGATAAAACATTCATATAGAGTTACAAATATATCTATTTTTTACATATATTTTGACAAAGGTTTTATTCTATGAAGGGATACTTTCGTATGAAAGTTTATTAGGAGTTTAAGACTACATTAGTATGGGGAATGAGGGCGGGAAGGATCAGGACTGTTTAGTTGGTTGAGCAACTGACTGGTAAGTGTTTGGTGAGCCACGATGTTTAGTTGGTTGAGTAACTGACTGGTAAGTGTTTGGTGAGCCACGATGTTTAGTTGGTTGAGTAACTGACTGGTAAGTGTTTGGTGAGCCACGATGTTTAGTTGGTTGAGTAACTGACTGGTAAGTGTTTGGTGAGCCACGATGTTTAGTTGGTTGAGTAACTGACTGGTAAGTGTTTGGTGAACCACGATGTTTATTTGGTTGAGCAACTGACTGGTAAGTGTTTGGTGAACCACGATGTTTAGTTGGTTGAGTAACTGACTGGTAAGTGTTTGGTGAGCCACGATGTTTAGTTGGTTGAGTAACTGACTGGTAAGTGTTTGGTGAGCCACGATGTTTAGTTGGTTGAGTAACTGACTGGTAAGTGTTTGGTGAGCCACGATGTTTAGTTGGTTGAGTAACTGACTGGTAAGTGTTTGGTGAGCCACGATGTTTAGTTGGTTGAGTAACTGACTGGTAAGTGTTTGGTGAGCCACGATGTTTAGTTGGTTGAGTAACTGACTGGTAAGTGTTTGGTGAGCCACGATGTTTAGTTGGTTGAGTAACTGACTGGTAAGTGTTTGGTGAACCACGATGTTTAGTTGGTTGAGTAACTGACTGGTAAGTGTTTGGTGAGCCACGATGTTTAGTTGGTTGAGTAACTGACTGGTAAGTGTTTGGTGAGCCACGATGTTTAGTTGGTTGAGTAACTGACTGGTAAGTGTTTGGTGAACCACGATGTTTAGTTGGTTGAACAACTGATTGGTAAGTGTTTGGTGAACCACGATGTTTAGTTGGTTGAGTAACTGACTGGTAAGTGTTTGGTGAGCCACGATGTTTAGTTGGTTGAGCAACTGACTGGTAAGTGTTTGGTGAGCCACGATGTTTAGTTGGTTGAGTAACTGACTGGTAAGTGTTTGGTGAACCACGATGTTTAGTTGGTTGAGCAACTGATTGGTAAGTGTTTGGTGAACCACGATGTTTAGTTGGTTGAGCAACTGACTGGTAAGTGTTTGGTGAGCCACGATGTTTAGTTGGTTGAGCAACTGACTGGTAAGTGTTTGGTGAGCCACGATGTTTAGTTGGTTGAGTAACTGACTGGTAAGTGTTTGGTGAGCCACGATGTTTAGTTGGTTGAGCAACTGACTGGTAAGTGTTTGGTGAGCCACGATGTTTAGTTGGTTGAGTAACTGACTGATAAGTGTTTGGTGAGCCACGATGTTTAGTTGGTTGAGTAACTGACTGGTAAGTGTTTGGTGAGCCACGATGTTTAGTTGGTTGAGCAACTGACTGGTAAGTGTTTGGTGAGCCACGATGTTTAGTTGGTTGAGTAACTGACTGGTAAGTGTTTGGTGAGCCACGATGTTTAGTTGGTTGAGTAACTGACTGGTAAGTGTTTGGTGAACCACGATGTTTAGTTGGTTGAGCAACTGACTGGTAAGTGTTTGGTGAACCACGATGTTTAGTTGGTTGAGTAACTGACTGGTAAGTGTTTGGTGAGCCACGATGTTTAGTTGGTTGAGTAACTGACTGGTAAGTGTTTGGTGAACCACGATGTTTAGTTGGTTGAGCAACTGACTGGTAAGTGTTTGGTGAACCACGATGTTTAGTTGGTTGAGTAACTGACTGGTAAGTGTTTGGTGAACCACGATGTTTAGTTGGTTGAGTAACTGACTGGTAAGTGTTTGGTGAGCCACGATGTTTAGTTGGTTGAGTAACTGACTGGTAAGTGTTTGGTGAGCCACGATGTTTAGTTGGTTGAGTAACTGACTGGTAAGTGTTTGGTGAACCACGATGTTTAGTTGGTTGAGCAACTGACTGGTAAGTGTTTGGTGAACCACGATGTTTAGTTGGTTGAGTAACTGACTGGTAAGTGTTTGGTGAGCCACGATGTTTAGTTGGTTGAGTAACTGACTGGTAAGTGGTGAGCCACGATGTTTAGTGGTATTTTTGGTAATTTAGGTGCGTTGGTAATTTAGTGTATTTAGTGCATTTTGGTAATTTAGTGGTATTTTTGGTAGTTTAGGTGCGTTGTTGACAATGAGGATGAGAGGAGGAGTGGGGATACTCACTGTGAGAGGGTGGATACGGTGAGGTGGGGGATACTCACTTGAGGGGAATACTCACTGTATAGAGGGGAATACTTACTGCATAGAGGGGAATACCCACTGTATAGAGGGGAATACTCACTGTATAGAGGGGAATACTCACTTTATAGAGGGGAATACTCACTGTATAGAGGGGAATACTCACTGTATAGAGGGGAATACTCACTGTATAGAGGGGAATACTCACTGTATAGAGGGGAATACTCACTGTATAGAGGGGAATACTCACTGTATAGAGGGGAATACTCACTGTATAGAGGGGTGATACTCACTGTGTCAAACCACTGGAGGAGAGCATTAGCTCTCTTGTACGTTGTGGAGTAGCATGACTGAGCGTGGTCATGGCGATCAGGGCTCTGCATGTCCGTAAACACGTACTCCGCCGCCTGAGGGATACACACACACACACACGGTTAGAGGGATACACAGAGCTACTTCAGCACATGTCCACTACACCTACTAGCAAAGCACATCATAACTAGATTATCTGTTACCACCAACTAGCAAAAAGTACTACAGCAGCAGCAGCAGCAGCAGCAGCAGCAGCAGCAGCAGCAGCAGCAGCAGCAGCAGCAGCAGCAGCAGCAGCAGCAGCAGCAGCAGCAGCAGCAGCAGCAGCAGCAGCAGCAGCAGCAGCAGCAGCAGCAGCAGCAGCAGCAGCAGCTGCAGCAGCTGCAGCAGCAGCAGCAGCAGCAGCAGCAGCAGCAGCAGCAGCAGCAGCAGCAGCAGCAGCAGCAGCAGCAGCAGCAGCAGCAGCAACCGAGCAACGGGGCTGCGTAAGGAATCTCGAGTGTACTGCTAGTTGCCTGCTATCGTGTTACTGAGATTTCACAAGTCATGTGGAAGTAGAGCGTGTCAGTAGGTCAGACAAGCGTAGAGATGTAGGAGGAATCTCCGTGTCAGTAGGTCAGACAAGCGTAGAGATGTAGGAGGAATCTCCGTGTCAGTAGGTCAGACAAGCGTAGAGATGTAGGAGGAATCTCCGTGTCAGTAGGTCAGACAAGCGTAGAGGTGTAGGAGGAATCTCCGTGTCAGTAGGTCAGACAAGCGTAGAGATGTAGGAGGAATCTCCGTGTCAGTAGGTCAGACAAGCGTAGAGGTGTAGGAGGAATCTCCGTGTCAGTAGGTCAGACAAGCGTAGAGATGTAGGAGGATTCTCCGTGTCAGTAGGTCAGACAAGCGTAGAGATGTAGGAGGAATCTCCGTGTCAGTAGGTCAGACAAGCGTAGAGATGTAGGAGGAATCTCCGTGTCAGTAGGTCAGACAAGCGTAGAGATGTAGGAGGAATCTCCGTGTCAGTAGGTCAGACAAGCGTAGAGATGTAGGACGAATCTCCGTGTCAGTAGGTCAGACAAGCGTAGAGATGTAGGAGGAATCTCCGTGTCAGTAGGTCAGACAAGCGTAGAGGTGTAGGAGGAATCTCCGTGTCAGTAGGTCAGACAAGCGTAGAGGTGTAGGAGGAATCTCCGTGTCAGTAGGTCAGACAAGCGTAGAGGTGTAGGAGGAATCTCCGTGTCAGTAGGTCAGACAAGCGTAGAGGTGTAGGAGGAATCTCCGTGTCAGTAGGTCAGACAAGCGTAGAGGTGTAGGAGGAATCTCCGTGTCAGTAGGTCAGACAAGCGTAGAGGTGTAGGAGGAATCTCCGTGTCAGTAGGTCAGACAAGCGTAGAGGTGTAGGAGGAATCTCCGTGTCAGTAGGTCAGACAAGCGTAGAGGTGTAGGAGGAATCTCCGTGTCAGTAGGTCAGACAAGCGTAGAGGTGTAGGAGGAATCTCCGTGTCAGTAGGTCAGACAAGCGTAGAGGTGTAGGAGGAATCTCCGTGTCAGTAGGTCAGACAAGCGTAGAGGTGTAGGAGGAATCTCCGTGTCAGTAGGTCAGACAAGCGTAGAGGTGTAGGAGGAATCTCCGTGTCAAGGATACCATCACGTTGCTGTTTCAGTAAGCAATTAATATATAGTACGTGTCTGATATAACATTATCTTGTAATCTATATGCAAAGAATTCCTCTAGAGCTCTACACTCGCTTAGTTTCTTAGTATTACCTAGTCTGTTGGTATTACCTAGTCTCTTGGTATTACCTAGTCTCTTGGTATTACCTACTTTCATTAATGAACTCCGATCACCCGTGACGTGAAAAAGACGTCTGTATGTTGTATCGTGTCTGTTGATGTTAATAATACAAATATATGTATAAAGGTTTACCTTGCCAGGAGTGAGGTTGGTGGATGTAACAGCAACGTGGGCCGCAGGGAGGAGGCGAGTACAGCAGCGTGGGCCGCAGGGAGGAGGCGAGTACAGCAGCGTGGGCCGCAGGGAGGAGGCGAGTACAGCAGCGTGGGCCGCAGGGGGCAGGCGAGTACAGCAGCGTGGGCCGCAGGGAGCAGGCGAGCAGGAGGAACGATCATCATTAGTTACAGAAACATTCTATAATATTCATGCATATTCATTCAATAGTGTACAAGTTTAGTCATTGCTTAACAATAATACCTCGCCGAGGTAGATCATCAACGTGGCAACTATCAGAGAGAAATAAACACGCATGCAAACACTTAAGAACATTTTTACTGAAGATGTTTCGGTCCTGGGACCTTGATCCTTCACGTTTCGGTTCTGGAACCTTGAACTTTCACCTTTCGGTCCTGGGACTTTGATCCCTCACTGTATTTGCAGTTATTAACGCCACATGACCGAAACGTCTTCAGTAAAGGTGTCGTAAGTGAGTACACTGATGTACATGTCGACTCCCTTCTTACCGTAAATAGTGATAACTGAACACATAAATGCAATATAGATCTTGTACAAGACTGAATAAAAAGAGGCATGAAGTCTGAGACGTGTTACTGCCCCAGGTTACACAATTGTGTAATTGGTAAACACTTCACTCTGAACGTGTTAAGATTGCTATGATACATGGTGTGAAAGTTTTAAAAAAACTTGAAGGGTGAGCCGAGTTTCAGACGGTATTGAAGTCTCTGTTGAAATATTGCTAGTGCCTTTTGAAATATTTAGAAGCAACGTGAAGTTTGAACTTGTCTCTGTTGAGATTTCTGAATGTAGCTGATATTGTTTTTCTGTGCATTTCAGTGGACAGGTTTGGTGTTTCCCAATAATAATAATAATAATAATAATAATAATAATAATAATAATAATAATAATAATAATAATAATAATAATAATAATAATAATAATAATAGTAATATAGCATTCTTTTATCTATGGTAATAGTTTTTATTTGACCTCAGCAAGCTTGTCCAATACGTAAAGTAGTACTGTATGCAGCGCTATATTACACTTCTTACAGTCTAAAAATATGCAGTTCACCCATCCCTCTCTTTCCTGACTGACCTTTGTTAATCTGTTATATTTCTTTGTAAGTCACGACCTTCCATTACTAAATCCACGTTGGCGTTCTCTCAAGAATTTACTTCTTTTATGATGTTTATCATGTTACACTCTGTGAGGACGCTGCTCTGTGCGTGATCACTTGCCTTTACTGAATACTGATATTACGTTTGTTATCTTCGAGTCGTCTGGCAATTCGTGGGTCAGTAATGACTTGTGTGGGTGCCATGTATAGTGTTTCAACTGGTAATGCTCGTGGTGATATTCTGGTCCTGATGCCTTTGTGGTAAATGTTATCAGGTATTTCTTTACTTCCTAATTTGTGGCTTCAAGGCAGCATAACTCTGCTTCCTTATGTCCCTGGTAATGGTTCTCTTTCGTTAGTCAAGACGCGATAAAATCTTCCGATAGCTCGCTGAATAATTACATTATTTCCTGAAAGTGTTCGCTGTTCTTTTGCAGCGTTACATTTTCAACCTTTAATGTCATTTTTCTTCTAGTGCGACTTTGTTTTTGTGACTTCAGCCTCCCTCCTCACCCGAAAAGAGTCAATTATGATTTTTTCGATACCTTGCCTGTTCTCTGACATCAGATATGATCTTTTTTCCCCTGTTTATTTGTTCGTGTTTCTGGTTTTTGTCTCTTTACATTACGATCAAGCCTTGAGTTCTTTCAGTGTCTGCTGTCTATTATCCCAAAGGTTGATATAAACTTGTGTGTCATTTCTCAGTACTTCTAGATGAAAATCTTCGTCATTACCTGACTGGGCTGTTCCCTCAATTCATCAACCCCTTTGTGCTTGTGCCAGAAAATGCCCACTCCATCATCATCCTATATACATATCAGTTTCATCCATTTTCAATTTCTCCTTACTTTAGCTTCCTTTAGGTAGCAGAATGTCAACACAGAGTGAGTGCTTTGCTCTAAGGGTAATTTACTTCTTTCCTATGCCAGTTTTACTGGAGGTAAAGATAAGATTCAGCCATACCAGCTCCTCACTGCCTCTTACTCTCGTTGCTTAATTAAGGAAGTTCTACATTACAGATTTAAGAAGCTTTCTTCTCTACGTCTCTAGTATCCTCACATGCGCTGCCTTTCTTCCAGCTTATATCTCCATGGCTGAAATATTGCACTTTCATTACGTTAGCCTTTGTTCTGGTTGCTGCTTCTGCAATCTGTTAACATTGTTTATCGCTGCAACAATACCTTCGGACCTCCTGTAGTGACTGATCCCCTTATATAACCCGAGAACTAAACAAAGCTTGTAACTGACTCTTCCCATGTCAACAAGTTTTAGATCCGAAACGCTGCTGCTCCTGACCTATTTCTCTTCTTTCATCATCATTATGGAATATCCTCTGGGGAACACCTCACATGTAACCCCGCCAGTTAGTTTAGTCTCTGTGATCACGACGAGGCAGGTATTTTTTCATTTTTTAGTGCCATTTAATTGTTATTTTTATCAGTTGTTCCATCTATGTGATTGATAAATTAGACACATGTGCAACTCTTGGGTATCTTTATTGAGGAAACGTTTCGCCACACAGTGGCTTCATCAGTCCATACATAGGAGAAACTTGAAGAACAGGAGGAGAATGAGGTAATCAGTCCCTCAACCTTGAGTCGATGTGGTCAGTCCATCAATCTTGAATAGAATACGGCATATGAGCGGAGAAGCAGCTTATAAACCGTAGGCAGGAGAGGTGCAGCAGTCGTAGGTGGTGTCACATTTGTTCAATGTGGAAGTAGGTCGTGCCCAAGTGTTAGGCAAGCAAAGAATTCCCAAGTATTAAGATCCCAAGAAGTTGCAGTGTCATCTACAATCTATGTGATTGTAGGTTAAGGTCAGAATGGGAATGAGTTGGGTGAATGTATAAAGTCTGAATGACAGGTGACTGGGTGAATGTGGTTAAATACTCAGGAGTGACTTTACATACATTAATTTGACTAACATTCGTGTGTGTTGTGAATGTTTCTGATTCCTGTCTCTCTGCTCCTTCGTCATCATCTCTAAGATCCATTCCAATTGTTTCTTTAAACTCGTTTACGCATTCTCTGTCACATATTCATCACTTATTCTTCTATCTCCTTTTACTTTTACAGGCTGCGTGGGTTGTGACGGCTGCATGGGTTGTGACAGCCGTCACAACCCATGCAGCCGTCACAACCCACGCAGCCGTCACAACCCACGCAGCCGTCACAACCCACGCAGCCGTCACAACCCACGCAGCCGTCACAACCCACGCAGCCGTCACAACCCATGCAGCCGTCACAACCCACGCAGCCGTCACAACCCACGCAGCCGTCACAACCCACGCAGCCGTCACAACCCACGCAGCCGTCACAACCCACGCAGCCGTCACAACCCATGCAGCCGTCACAACCCACGCAGCCGTCACAACCCACGCAGCCGTCACAACCCACGCAGCCGTCACAACCCACGCAGCCGTCACAACCCACGCAGCCGTCACAACCCACGCAGCCGTCACAACCCATGCAGCCGTCACAACCCACGCAGCCGTAACAACCCACGCAGCCGTCACAACTCATGCAGCCGTCACAACCCATGCAGCCGTCACAACCCACGCAGCCGTCACAACCCATGCAGCCGTCACAACCCATGCAGCCGTCACAACCCATGCAGCGGTCACAACCCATGCAGCCGTCACAACCCACGCAGCCGTCACAACCCATGCAGCAGTCACAACCCACGCAGCCGTCACAACTCATGCAGCCGTCACAACCCATGCAGCCGTCACAACCCATGCAGCCGTAACAACCCATGCAGCCGTCACAACCCACGCAGCCGTCACAACCCACGCAGCCGTCACAACCCATGCAGCCGTCACAACCCATGCAGCCGTCACAACCCATGCAGCCGTCACAACACACGCAGCCGTCACAACCCACGCAGCCGTGACAAACCCACGCAGCCGTCACAACCCACGCAGCCATGACAACCCATGCAGCCGTGACAACCCATGCAGCCGTGACAACCCATGCAGCCGTCACAACCCACGCAGCCGTCACAACCCACGCAGCCGTCACAACCCATGCAGCCGTCACAACCCACGCAGCCGTCACAACCCATGCAGCCGTCACAACCGCAGCCGTCACAACCCATGCAGCCGTCACAACCCACGCAGCCGTCACAACCCACGCAGCAGCGTCACAACCCACGCAGCCGTCACAACCCATGCAGCCGTCACAACCCATGCAGCCGTCACAACATGCAGCGGTCACAATCCATACAGCCGTCACAACCCACGCAGCCGTCACAACCCATGCAGTCACAACCCACGCAGCCGTCACAACTCATGCAGCCGTCACAACCCATGAAGCCGTCACAACCCATGTAGCCGTCACAACCCATGCAGCCGTCACAACCCATGCAGCCGTCACAACACACGCAGCCGTCACAACCCACGCAGCCGTCACAAATCACGCAGCCGTCACAACCCATGCAGCCGTCACAACCCATGCAGCCGTCACAACCCACGCAGCCGTCACAACCTACGCAGCCGTCACAACCCATGCAGCCGTCACAACCCACGCAGCCGTCACAACCCATGCAGCCGTCACAACCCGTGCAGCCGTCACAACCCATGCAGCGGTCACAAGCCATGCAGCCGTCACAACCCATGCAGCCGTCACAACCCATGCAGCCGTCAGAACCCATGCAGCCGTCACAACTCATGCAGCCGTCACAACCCATGCAGCCGTCACAGCCCATGCAGCCGTCACAACCCATGCAGCCGTCACAGCCCACGCAGCCGTCACAACCCACGCAGCCGTCACAACCCATGCAGCCGTCACAACCCATGCAGCCGTCACAACCCATGCAGCCGTCACAACACACGCAGCCGTCACAACCCATGCAGCCGTCACAACCCACGCAGACGTCACAACCCACGCAGCCGTCACAACCCACGCAGCCATGACAACCCATGCAGCCGTGACAACCCATGCAGCCGTCACAACCCATGCAGCCGTCACAACCCACGCAGCCGTCACAACCCACGCAGCCGTCACAACCCACGCAGCCGTCACAACCCATGCAGCCGTCACAACCCATGCAGCCGTCACAACCCACGCAGCCGTCACAACCCATGCAGCCGTCACAACCCATGCAGCCGTCACAACCCACGCAGCCGTCACAACCCATGCAGCCGTCACAACTCATGCAGCGGTCACAATCCATACAGCCGTCACAACCCACGCAGCCGTCACAACCCATGCAGCAGTCACAACCCACGCAGCCGTCACAACTCATGCAGCCGTCACAACCCATGCAGCCGTCACAACCCATGTAGCCGTCACAACCCATGCAGCCGTCACAAACCATGCAGCCGTCACAACCCACGCAGCCGTCACAACCCATGCAGCCGTCAAAACCCACGCAGCCGTCACAGCCCATGCAGCCGTCACAACCCACGCAGCTGTCACAACCCACGCAGCCGTCACAACCCATGCAGCCGTCACAACCCATGCAGACGTCACAACCCACGCAGTCGTCACAACCCATGCAGCCGTCACAACCCATGCAGCCGTCACAACACACGCAGCCGTCACAACCCACGCAGCCGTCACAACCTACGCAGCCATGACAACCCATGCAGCCGTCACAACCCATGCAGCCGTCACAACCCACGCAGCCGTCACAACCCATGCAGCCGTCACAACCCATGCAGCCGTCACAACCCACGCAGCCGTCACAACCCATGCAGCCGTCACAACCCATGCAGCCGTCACAACCCACGCAGCCGTCACAACCCACGCAGCCGTCACAACCCACGCAGCCGTCACAACCCACGCAGCCGTCACAACCCACGCAGCCGTCACAACCCACGCAGCCGTCACAACCCACGCAGCCGTCACAACCCACGCAGCCGTCACAACCCATGCAGCCGTCACAACCCACGCAGCCGTCACAACCCATGCAGCCGTCACAACCCACGCAGCCGTCACAACCCATGCAGCCGTCACAACCCATGCAGCCGTCACAACCCACGCAGCCGTCACAACCCAAGCAGCCGTCTCAACCCATGAAGCCGTCACAACCCATGCAGCCGTCACAACCCACGCAGCCGTCACAACCCATGCAGCCGTCACAAATCACGCAGCCGTCACAACCCATGCAGCCGTCACAACCCACGCAGCCGTCACAACCCATGCAGCCGTCACAACCCACGCAGCCGTCACAACCCATGCAGCCGTCACAACCCATGTAGCCGTCACAACCCATGCAGCCGTCACAACCCACGCAGCCGTCACAACCCACGCAGCCGTCACAACCCACGCAGCCGTCACAACCCATGAAGCCGTCACAACCCACGCAGCCGTCACAACCCATGCAGCCGTCACAACCCATGCAGCCGTCACAACCCACGCAGCCGTCACAACCCATGCAGCCGTCACAACCCATGCAGCCGTCACAACTCATGCAGCGGTCACAATCCATACAGCCGTCACAACCCACGCAGCCGTCACAACCCATGCAGCAGTCACAACCCACGCAGCCGTCACAACTCATGCAGCCGTCACAACCCATGTAGCCGTCACAACCCATGCAGCCGTCACAACCCACGCAGCCGTCACAACCCATGCAGCCGTCACAAATCACGCAGCCGTCACAACCCATGCAGCCGTCACAACCCATGCAGCCGTCACAACCCACGCAGCCGTCACAACCCATGCAGCCGTCACAACCCATGCAGCCGTCACAACCCACGCAGCCGTCACAACCCATGCAGCCGTCACAACTCATGCAGCGGTCACAATCCATACAGCCGTCACAACCCACGCAGCCGTCACAACCCATGCAGCAGTCACAACCCACGCAGCCGTCACAACTCATGCAGCCGTCACAACCCATGCAGCCGTCACAACCCATGTAGCCGTCACAACCCATGCAGCCGTCACAAACCATGCAGCCGTCACAACCCATGCAGCCGTCACAACCCATGCAGACGTCACAACCCACGCAGCCGTCACAACCCACGCAGCCGTCACAACCCATGTAGCCGTCACAACCCATGCAGCCGTCACAACCCATGCAGCCGTCACAACACACGCAGCCGTCACAACCCACGCAGCCGTCACAACCTACGCAGCCATGACAACCCATGCAGCCGTCACAACCCATGCAGCCGTCACAACCCATGCAGCCGTCACAACCCATGCAGCCGTCACAACCCATGCAGCCGTCACAACCCACGCAGCCGTCACAACCCACGCAGCCGTCACAACCCACGCAGCCGTCACAACCCATGCAGCCGTCACAACCCGTACAGTCATTAAAACCATGCAGCCATAACAACCCATGCAGTTTCACCCCACGCAGCCGTAACAGCCTACGCAGCCGTTGACCCATGCAGCCGTAACAACCCACGCTATGTCACACCCATGCAGTCATAACAGCCGTCATGCTAGCGGTCACCCATGCAGCCGTAACAACCCTGCTAGTTGTCAACCCATGCAGTCATAACAGCCTATGCTATGTTGACCCATGCAGCCATAACAGCCTATGCTATGTTGACCCATGCAGTCATAACAGCCTATGCTATGTTGACCCATGCAGCCATAACAGCCTATGCTATGTTGACCCATGCAGTCATAACAGCCTATGCTATGTTGACCCATGCAGTCATAACAGCCTGTGCTATGTTGACCCATGCAGTCATAACAGCCTATGTTATGTTGACCCATGCAGCCATAACAGCCTATGCTATCGTAGCAACATATGCCATCATAGGAACCCATATTATATACACCATTAGGCACAATTTGAGACAGATGCCACCTGTACCCACCTGACCAAGGCCTCCTGGGTAGTTCTGATTGCTGGGGTCACCACTGGGTGCGCTGCTGCGCCTCTTACGGACATGCTCAGGGGGTGACCACCCGCTTCCCTCACCTCCCTGCTTGAGAGGAAACAACTGTCACAACCCGGAACTTTCACTATCCCTCACCCCTACACACAGAGCATACCAGCCCTTTCATTATCCCTCACCCCTACACACAGAGCATACCAGCACTTTCACTATCCCTCACCCCTACACACAGAGCATACCAGCACTTTCACTATCCCTCACCCCAACACACAGAGCATACCAGCACTTTCACTATCCCTCACCCCTACACACAGAGCATACCAGCACTTTCACTATCCCTCACCCCTACACACAGAGCATACCAGCACTTTCACTATCCCTCACCCCTACACACAGAGCATACCAGCACTTTCACTCTCCCTTACATTTCACTGAAGATGGGGCAACTACTGGGAAGATATTAGGCTTCCATACAAGCACGGAGGACAGGAAAGAGGCTGTGAATTACAGGCAAGAGTCACTGAACATTTACACTGTCCACAGTAACGGGAAAGATGGCCAGGGAGACGTTGTTTGAGCCCTGAGAGAGAAGGAACCTCGCTATAGCAGCCCAGGAAAGATGGCCAGGGAGACTTTGTTTGAGCCCTGAGAGAGAAGGAACCTCGCTATAGCAGCCCAGGAAAGATGGCCAGGGAGACTTTGTTTGAGCCCTGAGAGAGAAGGAACCTCGCTATAGTAGCCCAGCATGGATTTAGGTAAGTTAAAAGTCTTACCGTACTAATGTACTTATGTTATACAGCAGAATAACGAAGATCAACGAAGGCAGGAATGGTTTTGGACTGCAGGTAAGCATTTGACACGGTACCCCAACCAGCGATTAATTCATAAATTAGAAGAACAGTAGTAAAAGGTACAACAAGGAGGTACAGAGCATGGAGACAGCTAACGAACAGAGGACAGACGATGATGATAAGAGACGGACCTTTAAGGATGGATAAAGAGGTAACATGAAAAGTCTCCCTAGAGCTCTGTACCAAGA
>NC_091314.1:6727389-6734889 GCF_038502225.1 Cherax quadricarinatus | reverse complement strand
ACAACTGGGTGCAGACACGGACGTCACGCAACAGGGTACAGACACGTCACAAGGACGTAATGAGGCACGTCTCGAAGAGGATGGGTTGCTTTCGTCAGAGACTGCGTCAATAGTTTCCAATTTAATTTCTCTTAGTTTTTACATCTTGCTAAAAATTTAAGCTCACTCAGAAATATTGCTGTTTGTGAGACAACACACACGCACACACACACACACACACACACACACACACACACACACACACACACACACACACACACACACACACACACACACACACCTCTTCCTATACCTCCTCCCCCGTCACCTCTTCCTTCTCACTCTCTCCTCTCTCTCCTTTTATCTCTATCTCTTTCTCTCTCTCCCTCTCTCCCTTTCCACTATCCCTCCTTCCTCCTGCTTCTCCTTTTCCTATACCTCCTCCATCTCCCATCCCCCTCACGTCCCCTTCCTTCTCCTCCTCCCTCTCCCCTCGCCTCCTACGCATACAAGCACACTACAGGCTGACCCTACCCAACTCACACGCTCCACACACTCTAACACTCCCTTCCTCTCTCTCTCTAACTCATTCACACTCTCTATCTCTCTTTCTTTATCCCACTTTCTCTCCCTCTTCATCTTCCTTCTCATCCTCCTTACTCCTGCTTCCTTAGCCCACATTGCTCTTCCCCCTGTCCCCCTTAGTCTTCCCCCCAGCTCTCTTCCCTCTGCTGCTGTCCTCCCTCCAGCTCATTATCCTTTTCCCCCCTCCCTGCCTCCTCCCCCCTTCTCCCCACAATAAACACCCCCCTCCCTCCCCACAACAAACACCCCCCTCAACATAGCACTCTTGGCATAAGCTCTTCCTTCAGTGGAAAAGAAACATGGGATACCAAAAAACCAGACGGAGAACCAGAGGAATGGTGGATGAAGCGACGGGTGGACCTGGGAGAGAAGACTGGGAGGCAGAGCTCACGCGAAGAGAGAAGTGGGGGAGGAGGCTGGAAGAGCTCGACAAGAAAATGGAAGAGAAAATAGCTGAGGAGAGCAGGAAATGGGAATTACAAATCACAGCAGCTGAAGCTAAGATACAGGGCTTAGTAGAAGAACTAAAAAGTATGAAACAGCCTAAAGAACCAAAGTGTCGACAGTACAGCCATGACACCAAGAACTATGAGGGAACAAAGGAGATATACTGTATGCGATGACTCTATCGGACCCAAGGGGAGCCCGGGAAAAGGCAGGGAGAACAGCAGGAACTAATGAGGGGACTAAAGACAATGAAGGAGCTAAGCTATACACAGAGGCTCTAACAGACAACTGCCATGCTCAGGAACAGATAAGCAAAGGGGCACCGGATAGGGAAGAGACAGTAGGAAGCAATGCGTCAATGGCAGGAACCAATTCGTATCAGAGGATGCTCAGGGAAGCACAGTGGGAGGATGAAAGGGAGAGGGCCGTTTTTGACTATAGGCTCCAAGAAGTAGATGGAGAAACTTATGAGGCAAGGAAACAGGAGAAAAAAACGATTGAAAGCATCAGGAAAGCAATAGGAGAGGACGACATGACCCAGCTGACAAATTTTAGGAGAATTGAGTGGTTTGTGAGAGGAAAAAAGCGTCCAGTCAAAGTGATTTTCAAGGCAGAGTCAGCTTGAAACCGGATCCTGCAGGAGAAAGCGTTTGTTCCCAAGGGTAACAGAAATAATGGGAAGGACAGAACGAGCCCTTGGTTTACCTGAAGGTGTAGGGAGGCAAAAACTAAGCGCTCTAGAGAATGGAAAAAGTACAGAAGGCAAAGGACTTAGGAAAATAAAGAGATTAGTCGACGAGCCAGAAACGAGTATGCACAGATAAGGAGGGAGGTGCAGCGGCAGTATGAAAATGACATAGCATCGAAAGTCAAGTATGACCCGAAACTACTCTACAGCCACATCAGGAGGAAGACAACAGTCACAGACCAGGTAATCAGGCTAAGGAAAGAAGGTGGGGAGCTCAAAAGAAACGACCAAGAAGTATGTGAGGAGCTTAACATGAGATTTCAGGAAGTCTTTACAGTGGAGGTTGAAGGGACACTGAGAAGACAAAACAGTGGGGTACAGCAACAAGAGATATACCAACAAGCTCAGATGTGCAAGTCCCTCTCAAATCCAACCCCTCCCACTCATGTACTTATCCAACCTAAATTTGAAACTACCCAAAGTCCTAGCCTCAATAACCCAACTAGGTAGACTGTTCCACTCATCAACTACCCTATTTCCAAACCAATACTTTCCTATGTCCTTTCTAAATCTAAACTTATCTAATTTAAATCCATTACTGCGGGTTCTCTCTTGGAGAGATATCCTCAAGACCTTGTTAATATCCCCTTTATTAATACCTATCTTCCACTTATACACTTCGATCAGGTCTTCCCTCATTCTTCGTCTAACAAGTGAATGTAACTTAAGAGTCTTCAATCTTTCTTCATAAGGAAGATTTCTAATGCTATGTATTAATTTAGTCATCCTACGCTGAATGTTTTCTAACGAATTTATGTCCATTCTGTAATATGGAGACCAGAATTGAGCTGCATAATCTAGGTGAGGCCTTACTAATGATGTATAAAGCTGCAGTATGACCTCTGGACTTCTGTTGCTTACACTTCTTGATATAAATCCCAGTAATCTATTTGCCTTATTACGTACGCTTAGGCATTGCCGTCTTGGTTTAAGGTTGCTGCTAACCATAACCCCCAAGTCCTTTTCGCAATCTGTATGGCTAAGTTCTACATTATTTAACTTATAAGTGCTAGGGTTATGGACACTCCCGAGCTTCAGAACCTTGCATTTATCTACATTGAACTGCATCTGCCACTTTTCTGACCAAGAGTAGAGTTTGTCTAAATCCTCCTGAAGATCCCTAACATCTACGTTTGAATCAATTATCCTACCTATCTTCGTGTCATCGGCGAATTTGCTCATATCACTAGTAATTCCTTCATCAAGATCATTGATATATATTATAAACAACAACGGGCCCAAGACTGATCCCCACTCGGATTTAACCCCATTTATGGACACTCTCTGCTTCCTGTCTGTGAGCCATGATTCGATCCACGAGAGCACCCTTCCCCCAATGCCATGAGCTGCTACTTTCTTCAACAGTCTTTGGTGCGGAACTCTATCAAATGCCTTACTAAAATCTAAGTAAACAATATCAAATTCTTTATCGTGGTCAACAGCCTCAAAAGCTTTACTGAAGAAAGTTAATAAATTAGTTAGACAAGACCGGCCTCTTGTGAATCCATGCTGAGTATCATTAATCAAGCTATGCTTATCGAGATGGCTTCTTATAATCTCAGCTATAATTGACTCTAGTAATTTGCCTACAATTGAGGTCAGGCTTATTGGGCGGTAATTTGACGGTAACGACTTGTCCCCTGTTTTAAAAATAGGAATTACATTAGCCATCTTCCACATATCAGACACTACACCTGTTTGAAGAGATAAATTAAAAATATTAGTTAATGGTTCACAGACTTCCATTTTGCATTCCTTTAGAACCCTTGAAAAAACCTCATCAGGACCCGGTGACTTATTTTGTTTCAGTCGGTCTATCTGCTTCACAACCATTTCACTAGTGACTGTGATGTTACATAATTTATCTTCTTCTGGCCCACTATAAAAATTAATTACCGGAATATTATTAGTGTCTTCCTGTGTAAAAACCGAGAGAAAATACTTATTTAAAATCGAGCACATTTCATTCTCTTTGTCAGTATGATGCCCATAGTTATTTTTAAGGGGACCTATCTTATCTCTGACTTTTGTTCTATATACCTGGAAAAAACTTTTTGGGTTAGTTTTAGAATCCCTAGCAACTTTAATTTCATAGTCCCTTTTAGCTTTTCTTATCCCCTTTTTAATGTCCCTCTTAATGTCAATATACTGATTCATAAGATGACCCTCGCCTCTTTTGATAAGCCTATAAATTCCTTTCTTATGCCCTAGTAGATATTTCAGCCTATTATTCATCCATTTTGGGTCGTTTCTATTTGATCTAATTTCTTTATAAGGGATAAATGTTCTTTGAGCAGCATGTATTGTGTTCAGAAAACTGTCATATTGATAGCTCTCTTCGTTACCCCAGTCAACAGATGATAAGTGTTCTCTAAGCCCATCGTAATCTGCTAAGCGAAAATCTGGGACTGTTACTGAGTTATCCCTACTATCATACTTCCATTCAATTCTAAATGTAATTGATTTGTGGTCGCTAGCACCCAGTTCCTCTGAAACTTCTAAATTATTAACAAGGGATTCATTGTTTGCCAGAACTAAGTCAAGCAGGTTATTTCCCCTTGTAGGTTCTGTCACAAACTGCTTCAAAAAACAATCCTGATGTGATGATGTGAAGTTAATGAGGAGAATTAAATCAATGGGCGGGATAGGTACATGAGTGGGAGGGTGAGATTAAGACACATGTGCAACATCTGGGTATCTTTATTGTAGACGTTTCGCCATCCAGTGGCTTTATCAATACAAATTCTAGGACATAACTTGAAGACAGTAGAACTATGTACAGAAGATGAGGTAATCAGTCCCTCAACCTAGGAGTTGGTGCGAAGAGCACCACGACTATGGTGCTCTTCGCACCTACTCCTAGGTTGAGGGACTGATTACCTCATCTTCTGTACATAGTTCTACTGTCTTCAAGTTATGTCCTAGAATTTGTATTGATAAAGCCACTGGATGGCGAAATGTCTACAATAAAGATACCCAGATGTTGCACATGTGTCTTAATCTCATTTTGTCGGTATTGTATACCATTCGTACACAACTAGATGCCTGCTGTAGAAGTTAGAGGTGTGGGGCTGCGTTTCGTAGTGAGGTCTTTGATAGATGATGTGTTTATGGTGGAAACGTTGATGTTACACATAGCAAGTGCCCGGCGAGTATTCGTGGCAACATCGCCACATGGGAGTACTATGAACTGTTTAGGGGGCTGTTCCATGGGCGGTTTGTTGAGGATAGCTTGTGCCTTGAGTCTGCAATCTCGGATGAAGAAAGATGGGAACTGAAGACGTGTAAAGGCTTGTGTTATGTAAGTGTATTCTTCTAGAAAACAAGGGCTGAAGATGCGAAGAGCTCTCAAGAAGAAGCCAATGAGGACTCCTCTCTTAGTGCGGGTGTCTTGGTGTGAATAAAAGTGTATAAGATCGTCCTTGTTGGTAGGTTTTCTATACACTTTGAAGAGAAGTTTGTCACTGTCGGGAGATCTGCACAGTAGAACGTCGAGGAAAGGAAGTTTGCCATCATTTTCGAGTTCAAGTGTAAACTTTATTGATGGTTCAACTGCATTGATCTTGTTGAGAAGGGCCTGGATATTGAGACGTCTCGGATAGAAAACCAATATATCATCAACGTATCTTAGCCAGGTAACGGTGTTGGGAATGAGGGTGCTGAATTTCTCTGTCTCCAAGTTTTCCATGAAGAGGTTGGCAAGCACAGCACTGAGCGGGCTGCCCATTGCCATCCCAAAGCATTGTTTGTAACAGTTGTCCTGATACTTGAAGAAGTTGAAATTAACACAAAGTTCCACTAGATTGATGAAATCTAGAAGAGGTAAAGGGAGGTCGTGGTTTTCAGTGAGTTTCTGTCTGAGAATGTTGATTGCAGCGTCAGTAGGAACGTTGGTAAAGAGGGCTGTGACATCGAAGGAAGCCATGCTTTTGTTTTTGACATTCAGGTTGGAAATTCGGGAGAGAAGGTCACCTGAGTGTTTGAGGTCTGCTTGACTGATAGTGCCCAGAAGCGCTGAAAGGTATTTGGCAAGGTGGCCGGCTAGTCTGTGTGGTGCACTCCCTATGCCCGAAGTGATAGGCCGTAGTGGGATGCCAGGTTTGTGTGTCTTAGGAAGGCCATACAGGCGTGCTGGTTTCGGTTGACCTGGTAAAAGTTTAAGTAGTTTTTTGCCTTGTTCTGATTTTCGTAAGATGCTACGAGCCTTTTGAAGGAAAGTCTGGGTACTTTGAAATAGCACTGATTCCGATACAGGCTGGTATGTGTTGGCATCGTTGAGAAGATTTAAATTGTTGTAGTCGACAGTGTTGAGTAACACCACACCACCTCCTTTGTCAGCGGTTGTAATGACGATATCATCGTTGTTGGCCAAGTTCCTGATTGCTTGGATGTATCTTCTGGGAATGACCGGTCTTGAAGGCTCAGTAGCTGCAGCAGTGATAATTCCTTGGACAAAGCCCTTTTGAAACTCGGAGTCTCCAAAAGGTTGGTTCTTGGTTACCATATCCACCAGATTATGTTTCTTGTTGATGCCAGTAGTAAACTTGAGCCCTAGGCTGAGGGCTTCTGTCTCGGTGACGGTTAGTGTATAGGAAGATAAGTTATTTATGATTTCTGGTCGTCCCATTTCGCTCCATTTGCTGTGGGAGCACAGGTCTTGTAGTTTTCGTGATAGCTTCAATTTCTGTTGGATGTTGGCAGTGGTAACTTGGCTGAGTATATATTCTGCCGTCCTTCTGTCAGGAGTAGGAAGTGAAGCACGAATCTGAGCGGCACGTAATGAGGCCTCCTTCTGAGCATGTCAGAGTTCATCAGAGCTTTCTCTAAGGTAGGCGTAAACAGCAGGAGAGAAAGGGTGTCTAGATGTGGTCAGTTGTCGAGGAGTGGATGGTTGTACCACGGTCCACTCCTCGACAACTGACCACATCTAGACACCCTTTCTCTCCTGCTGTTTACATTAATGACCTTGATGAAGGGATTACGAGTGACATGAGTAAATTTGCTGATGATACAAAGATAGGTCGTATAATTCACTCTGAGGAGGATATCAATGAACTCCAGGACGATTTGGACAAATTAATGTCTTGGTCTGAAAAATGGCAGATGAAGTTCAATGTGGATAAGTGTAAGGTACTTGCCCTTGGTAATGAAAATAACCCTCGAAGCTATAATCTAGGTGAAGTAGAGCTTGGTCATACAGAATGTGAAAAAGACTTGGGAGTCATGGTAAGCAGAAATCTAAAGCCAAGACAGCAGTGCCTCAGTGTGCGCAACAAGGCCAACAGATTACTTGGATTTATCTCAAGAAGTATAAGTAACAGAAGTCCAAAAGTTATTTTACAGCTCTATACATCACTAGTGAGCCCTCATTTAGATTATGCTGCTCAGTTTTGGTCCCCTTACTACAGGATGGACATAGACTCATTAGAGAACATACAGAAAAGAATGACTAACATGATTTAATTTGTAAGGAACCTCCCGTATGAAGATAGACTCAAAGCCACTCTCTGGAGAGGCGTAGAATGAGGGGAGATATCATTGAAGTGTATAAGTGGATGACGGGCATAAGCAAGGGAGATATTAATAAAGTACTGAGTGTGTCGATCCACGTAAGAACCATGAATAATGGATTTAAGTTGGATAAATTTAGATTTAGAAAGGACATAGGTAAGTACTGGTTTTCTAACAGAGTTGTAGATGCGTGGAACAGTCTTCCCAGTGGGGTGATAGAGGTTAGGACC